>NC_079901.1:4716006-4840858 GCF_024868665.1 Triplophysa rosa
AAAAATGTTATGAATCAATCCACTGCATATGTTTTAAGTATAATCATGAGTTGTGATGTGTTTTAATGAATCATAGGATTAAGAAACAACGCTATATAATTAAAAACATTAGATGATTGAGTGTTTTCTTTTTACTAAAAGAATGTTAAGAATGTTGGTATGTTGTCCGGCCACAATAAACTGTTTCTAGGAGACCACTCCCCAAAAGAAACTGTCCTGGAGAACATTCCTCAGGACTGGCGATTGACCACAGGATATACGTTTTGAAATGTTATTTTACAGGAACTAAGAAAAAGGACTTCACGGTGATTGGTGGAAACGGAGCAGCACTCCTTAAAAGGCAGAGGAGGAGTCAGAAGATACGAGCGACGTCACATACTTAATAAATATGGGTGTTTTTGAATATTTTGGGTTGTTGGCTTGTGGTGGAGTGAGGAGATCGTCTGACAACCCAAAGCTTTGTTACCTTTTTACATCTGATAATAAAACTTCTGTTTAATTTTGGAGAACGTCTCTGTGCAAATTTTTGAGCATGCAGGACTGCCTTTAAAGTCCAACAATGGTTACAAATCAAGTTGTTAGTGTTTTGTAAGAGAGAAATAAGAGAAATGTAATTTGTTTAATTGATTTATGTATGTACGAACGTATAATGTGTAATTGGGTATATATGACTGTTTGATTTGATTTCATTTATGTGATAAAGTGGTCAGTCATGTATTAAGTGCCTTATGTTGAACAAAAACACAGACTGTCAGGCAATTGTATATATGTAAGGGAAATATTCTTTATGTGATGAATGTATGTACAGATACATAACATATACACGCTCTGTGTAAAATGTATGATGATGTATTCACTTTCTATGATCTAGATTCTAGAAGATTTAATGTATGTGGTTACAATGATGTTCATAATAATTTCTGTGACCTTGTCTGTCCAAGGTCAGGTTTTTGGTGTTGATCTGTCACTTTTGAAGTTTGGTCGAAGTCTCACGGGTGTTGTGACTGGGTGTTCTGTCGCCTGCATTCCGGATCTGTCTCAGCCTTCCAGTAGTTTTGTCTCTTCTGACCCCATTTGAGCAGATAATGTTGTGGCAGAATCGATCGCCCAATGTAGGAAAAATTCACGAAGACCAGGGAGCCAGGTTTCAAGAGTTTCAATCTTTATTTGCTCGAGCAAGCAAAGTGAGACATACAGAGTATGAATATGAATTCTAATGAATACACATCTGACTCCATCTTTTATACAGTAACTTCAGGTTGGTTTTCACAGTGTTAACCAATCATGCTTCGTCTGACATACCTTCTACCAATCAGGTTTCACATGATATCACCTTTTTTATTACCTTATCCCCCTTATGAGTTGCTGCACTTATATCTTACTCAGGTCGTGACCTGCTACAGTTACATGGCAGGTTTACCGGTTTACTTATGCTAAGATTTAACTGTGGCATGACCTTTTAGGAAGTTCTTAAAAGAAAAATATACTAGCAGACAAGAAATTCATAAAAGAAATTATAATAGCAGACAAAGGTATATCCTTGTGGCGAGGGGGGCGTGGTCCAGCGAGGTCTGGGGAGAAAGGGACGGGAGATCGGCGGGAAAGAAGTAGGGCAAAGGATGATCATAAACACCTGTCTCTTGTTTCAGTGATTGGCGAGAGGAGAATAAAAGCCAACACGAGCGGAGGACAAAGGGGAGAGAGAAGCGAGGCGATACAGGACGAGAGACCGAGAGAGCTGGAGCGAGAGAGACCCAGGCTGTAGGGAGAATACGAGCGATTGTGCCAGGAGGCCAACTTAAATATTATTTCCTTTTGCTTTGTGTTTTGTTTTTGAGTTAATAAATCTCTTACCAGCTACGCCGACCCTGTCTCCTTCCTTCCATTATCGCGAATCGTATTACAGTGGTGCCGAAACCCGGGAGGAAGGATAACGCCACTGTTATGCAAACCCCGCCAACCTCGCTGTTTGCGGACGTCATCCAGGCGCTCGCAGGACTCCACCAGGAGCATCATCAGGCTCTGCTGGACCTACAGAAGGAGCAGGAGAAAAGGTTCCACCTGCTCCTCCAGGCCCAGACGGATGACCGCGAGCTGTTCCGGGGCTGGATTACCCAGGGTGGGCAAACCGGAGGGACACCAGCGGCCGCCAGCCCATCGGCTCCCGTGCTGCTGCATAAGATGGGGCCTCAGGACGACCCGGAGGCTTTCCTTGAGCTCTTTGAGAGGTCCGCGGAGGTATCTGGCTGGCCCCGCGGCGGCTGGGCCGCCCGACTTATTCCGTTGTTGTCAGGGGAAGCCCAGCTCGCGGCTCAACAGCTGCCGGTTCAGAACCTCCTGAACTACGCGGACATCCGGAAGGCGATCCTCCAGCGGGTTGGACTGACCCCAGAGCAGCAGCGCCAGCGCTTCCGGTCGCTGGAGTTCGGGGATGGCGGCCAGCCCTTCGTGTTCGCCCAACGGCTCCGGGACGCCTGCCGCAAATGGTTGCTGGACGATGACGGCGATGTCGACACGGTCGTGGAGCGGGTCGTACTGGAGCAGTTCGTGGGTCGACTACCCAAGGAGACGGCCCGGTGGGTCCAGTGCCACCGGCCGGCATTGCTGTCGCAGGCAAGCTGGCGGAGGACCACATGGCGTCGGGCCGCGGGGTCGGCGACCCCCAAACTTCTAACCGTTTTTTCTTCCTTTCCCTAGGTCCTGTCCGGTGCCACCGGCAGCCACCCAAGACCGGAGTGGCCCGGGGGTGCGGTTTCTACCGGCCGTGAAAGTGTCCCTACGGCGCGGGGAGGCTGCCGGGGGGATGGCAGCTCCCGGCCATCCGACACCTTTCTCTCCTTTCTCTTCTCGCTAATCCCTTGGCCTGCTTCCTACCACTGGGGCGGCGGGCAGGCCTGGGCCGGTCTGTTGGCAGTGCGGGGATCCGGGGCACCTCATCAAGATGTGTCCAGTTATGGAGGTTGGTGCGGTGATCCGGATCCCCGATGCGCCGCAGGCTGCCCTCGATCAAGCTGGCCTTTACCAAATACCTGTGAGTATAGAGGGGGGTATCTATCAGGCCTTGGTGGATTCAGGCTGTAACCAAACCTCGATCCACCCAGGCGTGATTCAATCCACGGCATTGGATACGAGCCGCAAGGTTAAGGTAAGGTGTGTGCACGGGGAGGTGGTGAGTTACCCCTTAGTGTCTCTGTCGATCCAATTTAGGGGAAAAAACATACGGTGGAGGTAGCCGTTAATTCGCACCTCCGACACCCACTAATTCTGGGGACAAATTGGCCGGATTTTAGCATTTTGTTGGGACATTTATGCATGGGTGTCTCTTGGGGAAAAGGTGAGGGGAAGGGGGCGGTGGCGCAGCTTGGAGAGGCTGAGCCAGAACCATCGACGACGGGTTCAGGGGAACTGAGCGCAATTGAGAGGAAAAATCTCTCATCGTGTGATGATTTTCCCCTGGATCAGTCTCGAGATGAGTCGCTCAAAAATGCCTTCGAACAGGTCCGGATGATAGACGGACAGCCTCTCCACCCGGCGCGACCACTCACCTATCCCTATTTTGCCATCATCAAAGACAGGTTGTATCGAGTGACCCAAGACACTCAATCAAAGAAGGATACAACACAATTGGTCATCCCGAAGAGCCGCCGGAAAATGCTTTTTCAGGCGGCTCATTCAAATCCTATGGCAGGACACTTAGGACAAAGCGCAACACTAAATCGCCTAACCACCCGTTTTTTTTGGCCGGGCATCCACGAGAATGTGCGCAGATGGTGCGCCACTTGTCGTGAATGCCAGTTGGTAAACCCACCGGCCATCACAAAAGCACCATTGTGCCCGCTCCCGCTGATACAGGTCCCCTTCGAACGAATTGGTATGGACCTGGTCGGGCCGTTAGAACGATCGGCACGAGGGCACCGCTTTGCATTGGTCATTGTGGACTATGCAACCCGATACCCCGAGGCAGTGGCGCTCCGCAATATTTCCGCTAAAAGCGTGGCGGACGCGCTGTTCTCGTTAATCTCCCGCGTGGGAATCCCAAAGGAGGTGCTCACGGATCAAGGCACGACGTTCATGTCACGAACACTCCTCGAGCTATACGGGTTATTGGGGGTGAAAACGATTCGTACCAGCGTCTATCACCCACAAACGGACGGCCTGGTCGAACGTTTTAACCGTACTTTAAAAACCATGATCCGGAAGTTCGTTCACGAGGACGCCAAAAATTGGGATAAATGGCTGGAACCCCTGTTATTTGCTGTGCGCGAGGTCCCTCAAGCCTCCACGGGGTTTTCCCCCTTCGAGCTACTCTATGGACGTCAGCCCCGTGGGGTGTTAGACGTCCTAAGGGAAACTTGGGAGGACGGACCTACCGCTAGTAAAAACGAAATTCAGTATGTCATGGACCTGAGAACAAAACTCCACACGTTGGGGCGGCTCTCTATGGAGAATTTGTTACAGGCCCAGGACAGACAAAGCCGGCAATATAATAGGGGTACCAGACTACGTCAATTTACACCAGGAGAGAAAGTCCTCGTATTACTACCCACATCTAGCTCGAAATTACTCGCTAAGTGGCAAGGACCCTTTGTGGTCACACGGCGAGTGGGGGATCTCAATTATGAGGTGGTAAGACCTGACAGAGGCGATACACATCAGCTATACCACCTCAATCTCCTTAAAAAGTGGAGTGAGGCGGACGCAGTGATGCTGGCAACGGTGGTAGGAAGAGAGGATGATCTCGGACCAGAGGTGGGAGGTAAGAACCAATCTATCACGCTGGCCGCGGCGGGGGATCACCTCTCCCCTTCCCAGATCACTGATGTGGCCCAGTTGCAGGCTCGTTTTGCCGATGTATTCTCGCCTCTGCCTGGTCGTACTTCACTCATAGAGCACCATATTGAGACCACACCGGGAGTCGTAATAAGTAGCCGGCCATATCGGTTGCCTGAACACAAGAAAAAAGTGGTTCAGGAGGAATTAGGCGCCATGCTAGATATGGGAGTAATAGAGGAGTCCAATAGCGACTGGGCTAGCCCGATAGTTTTAGTTCCTAAAACCGACGGCTCGGTTCGGTTCTGTGTGGACTACCGCAAGGTGAATGCTGTGTCGAAGTTCGACGCATATCCAATACCGCGGATTGACGAATTGCTTGATCGGCTAGGTGCGGCTCGTTTTTACTCGACATTGGATTTGACAAAAGGATATTGGCAGATCCCCTTATCTCCTTTATCCAAGGAAAAAACAGCTTTCACTACGCCGTTTGGATTACACCAGTTTGTCACTCTTCCATTCGGCTTATTCCGAGCCCCAGCGACCTTTCAGCGGCTCATGGACCGCATTTTACGTCCACATGCGGCATATGCCGCTGCTTACTTGGATGATATCATTATCTATAGTAACGATTGGCAGCGGCATATGCAGCATCTAAGTGCGGTCTTGAAGTCGCTGAGAGGAGCGGGACTCACGGCTAACCCAAAGAAGTGTGCAATTGGGCGAGTGGAGGTAAGGTATCTGGGCTTCCACTTGGGTCACGGGCAGGTGCGTCCCCAAATTGATAAGACGGCAGCATTTGCAGCCTCCCCGAGGCCCGAGACCAAAAAGGAGGTGAGGCAGTTTCTGGGGCTGGCGGGATATTACAGGAGGTTTGTACCTGACTATTCGACCCTCACCAGCCCGCTGACTGACCTCACTAAAAAGGAGGCTCCAGATTCCGTCCAGTGGTCGGAGCCGTGCCAGCAGGCTTTCACCCAGGTAAAGGCTGCTCTGTGTGGTGGCCCGCTATTGCACGCTCCTAATTTTGATCTTCCCTTTCTTTTACAGACCGACGCATCGGACAGTGGCCTGGGGGCGGTCCTCTCCCAGGAGATAGAGGGTGAGGAACGGCCGGTGCTGTACATTAGTCGTAAGCTCTCAAGGAGAGAGACTATGTACAGCACCATTGAGAAGGAATGTTTGGCCATCAGGTGGGCCGTCCTCACCCTCCGCTATTATCTCCTGGGCAAGGAGTTTACACTCTGTTCAGACCATGCTCCCCTCCAATGGCTCCACCGCATGAAGGATACGAACGCGCGGATCACCCGTTGGTATCTGGCCTTACAACCATTCAAGTTTCAGGTGGTCCACAGATCGGGGACCCAGATGGTGGTAGCCGACTTCCTCTCCTGGAGGGGAGGGGGGGGGGCTGCAGGCCGGATGGGGCCCCGGCCTGAGTCGGGTGGTGGGGGTATGTGGCGAGGGGGGCGTGGTCCAGCGAGGTCTGGGGAGAAAGGGACGGGAGATCGGCGGGAAAGAAGTAGGGCAAAGGATGATCATAAACACCTGTCTCTTGTTTCAGTGATTGGCGAGAGGAGAATAAAAGCCAACACGAGCGGAGGACAAAGGGGAGAGAGAAGCGAGGCGATACAGGACGAGAGACCGAGAGAGCTGGAGCGAGAGAGACCCAGGCTGTAGGGAGAATACGAGCGATTGTGCCAGGAGGCCAACTTAAATATTATTTCCTTTTGCTTTGTGTTTTGTTTTTGAGTTAATAAATCTCTTACCAGCTACGCCGACCCTGTCTCCTTCCTTCCATTATCGCGAATCGTATTACAGTGGTGCCGAAACCCGGGAGGAAGGAGAACACCACCGTTATGCAAACCCCGCCAACCTTGCCGTTTGCGGACGTCATCTAGGCGCTCGCGGGACTCCACCAGGAGCATCATCAGGCTCTGCTGGACCTACAGAAGGAGCAGGAGAAAAGGTTCCACCTGCTCCTCCAGGCCCAGACGGATGACCGCGAGCTGTTCCGGGGCTGGATTACCCAGGGTGGGCAAACCGGAGGGACACCAGCGGCCGCCGGCCCGTCGGCTCCCGTGCTGCTGCATAAGATGGGGCTTCAGGACGACCCGGAGGCTTTCCTTGAGCTCTTCGAGAGGTCCGCGGAGGTATCTGGCTGGCCCCGCGGTGGCTGGGCCGCCCGACTTATTCCATTGTTGTCAGGGGAAGCCCAGCTCGCGGCTCAACAGCTGCCGGTTCAGAACCTCCTGAACTACACGGACCTCCGGAAGGCGATCCTCCAGCGTGTCGGACTGATATATACATATCATTCAACCGTTTGCACTATCTGCCTGACCGGGGGGGCTGCTTTAGAATTTAAAGTTTTACTTAATTAATATTGCATATAGGAATTTATAGTCTGTTATATTTGACCTGTGCTTCTCTCTCCTTTATCCTAAATGTGTGCTCTCACTGAGCGTGTGTGTGTGTGCGTACTTGTCTGTGTACGTACGTGTGTGTGTGTGTGTGTGTGTGTGTGTGTTGGACTTTTGAGGCAGTCCTGCATGTTCAAAAATTTGTACAGAGACGTTCTCCAAAATCGTTTAGAAGTTTATTATCAGATGTAAAAAGGAGTAACAAAGCTTTGGGTTGTCAGACGATCTCCTCACTCCACCACAAGCCAACAACCCAAATTATTCAAAAACACACATATTTATTCAGTATTTGACGTCGTGCTCATCTTCTGACTCCTCCTTTGTCTCTAGGGAGTATTGCTTCTTGGCAACCAATCACCGTGCACCACGTATATCTGCCTGCAAAACAACATCTTGCAACACATCTTTTGCACCCTGTGGTCAGTTGCTAGCTTCAGGAAGTGTTCCCTAGAGACAGTTTCATATGGCAAGACAACATATTAAAATACTTTCAGTAAACAACACTCAATCATCTAATACTTTAATTATGCAGCGTTGTTTCTTACTCCTATGATTCAATAAAACACATCAAAACTCATGATTATACTTAAAACATATGCATTGGATTAATTCATAACATTCCTTCTCTGTGTGACTCTTCAGCAGTTATTTTGCCCTCCTAGCAGAACTAAATGTTCTGTCAGTTTAACCCACATCCTGTTTTTTATTCATGCAGCTCTGTGTGAGTTCCTCATTGTGGTTTCACTCTGAGTAAAAACAGCAAGCTCATGATAAAAGCACACAGCTTAATGATTTAATGAAAGAAAACACTTATTGATTATATTGGTAATTAAATCATACTTCTAACTGAATAATATTTCCACAGTGCGCATCCTGTGTGTGTGTGTGTCTCTATGTCTATGTGTGTTAGTACGTGTGCATATTGTGTGTGTGGAGTGTTTTGTATGTGGGTATGTCTGTCTTCTGTGTTTTCAACCTTTTCTTGTTTCTTGCAGGTACAACTTTAATTATTTTGCTTATAGTCAATATGTCTCATGTACAGCTGCTTTGTAACAATGAAAATTGTAAAAGCGCTATATAAATAAAGTTGAGTTGAGTTGAGTATCGCCTCGCTTCTCTCTCCCCTTTGTCCTCCGCTCGTGTTGGCTTTTATTCTCCTCTCGCCAATCACTGAAACAAGAGACAGGTGTTTATGATCATCCTTTGCCCTACTTCTTTCCCGCCGATCTCCCGTCCCTTTCTCCCCAGACCTCGCTGGACCACGCCCCCCTCGCCACATACCCCCACCACCCGACTCAGGCCGGGGCCCCATCCGGCCTGCAGCCCCCCCCCCTCCCCTCCAGGAGAGGAAGTCGGCTACCACCATCTGGGTCCCCGATCTGTGGACCACCTGAAACTTGAATGGTTGTAAGGCCAGATACCAACGGGTGATCCGCGCGTTCGTATCCTTCATGCGGTGGAGCCATTGGAGGGGAGCATGGTCTGAACAGAGTGTAAACTCCTTGCCCAGGAGATAATAGCGGAGGGTGAGGACGGCCCACCTGATGGCCAAACATTCCTTCTCAATGGTGCTGTACATAGTCTCTCTCCTTGAGAGCTTACGACTAATGTACAGCACCGGCCGTTCCTCACCCTCTATCTCCTGGGAGAGGACCGCCCCCAGGCCTCTGTCCGATGCGTCGGTCTGTAAAAGAAAGGGAAGATCAAAATTAGGAGCGTGCAATAGCGGGCCACCACACAGAGCAGCCTTTACCTGGGTGAAAGCCTGCTGGCACGGCTCCGACCACTGGACGGAATCTGGAGCCTCCTTTTTAGTGAGGTCAGTCAGCGGGCTGGTGAGGGTCGAATAGTCAGGTACAAACCTCCTGTAATATCCCGCCAGCCCCAGGAACTGCCTCACCTCCTTTTTGGTCTCGGGCCTCGGGGAGGCTGCAAATGCTGCCGTCTTATCAATTTGGGGACGCACCTGCCCGTGACCCAAGTGGAAGCCCAGATACCTTACCTCCACTCGCCCAATTGCACACTTCTTAGGGTTAGCCGTGAGTCCCGCTCCTCTCAGCGACTTCAAGACCGCACTTAGATGCTGCATATGCCGCTGCCAATCGTTACTATAGATAATGATATCATCCAAGTAAGCAGCGGCATATGCCGCATGTGGACGTAAAATGCGGTCCATGAGCCGCTGAAAGGTCGCTGGGGCTCAGAATAAGCCGAATGGAAGAGTGACAAACTGGTGTAATCCAAACGGCGTAGTGAAAGCTGTTTTTTCCTTGGATAAAGGAGATAAGGGGATCTGCCAATATCCTTTTGTCAAATCCAATGTCGAGTAAAAACGAGCCGCACCTAGCCGATCAAGCAATTCGTCAATCCGCGGTATTGGATATGCGTCGAACTTCGACACAGCATTCACCTTGCGGTAGTCCACACAGAACCGAACCGAGCCGTCGGTTTTAGGAACTAAAACTATCGGGCTAGCCCAGTCGCTATTGGACTCCTCTATTACTCCCATATCTAGCATGGCGCCTAATTCCTCCTGAACCACTTTTTTCTTGTGTTCAGGCAACCGATATGGCCGGCTACTTATTACGACTCCCGGTGTGGTCTCAATATGGTGCTCTATGAGTGAAGTACGACCAGGCAGAGGCGAGAATACATCGGCAAAACGAGCCTGCAACTGGGCCACATCAGTGATCTGGGAAGGGGAGAGGTGATCCCCGGCCGAGGCCAGCGTGATAGATTGGTTCTTACCTCCCACCTCTGGTCCGAGATCATCCTCCCTTCCTACCACCGTTGCCAGCATCACTGCGTCCGCCTCACTCCACTTTTTAAGGAGATTAAGGTGGTATAGCTGATGTGTATCGCCTCTGTCAGGTCTTACCACCTCATAATTGAGATCCCCCACTCGCCGTGTGACCACAAAGGGTCCTTGCCACTTAGCGAGTAATTTTGAGCTAGATGTGGGTAGTAATACGAGGACTTTCTCTCCAGGTGTAAATTGACGTAGTCTGGTACCCCTATTATATTGCCGGCTTTGTCTGTCCTGGGCCTGTAACAAATTCTCCATAGAGAGCCGCCCCAACGTGTGGAGTTTTGTTCTCAGGTCCATGACATACTGAATTTCGTTTTTACTAGCGGTAGGTCCGTCCTCCCAAGTTTCCCTTAGGACGTCAAACACCCCACGGGGCTGACGTCCATAGAGTAGCTCGAAGGGGGAAAACCCCGTGGAGGCTTGAGGGACCTCGCGCACAGCAAATAACAGGGGTTCCAGCCATTTATCCCAATTTTTGGCGTCCTCGTGAACGAACTTCCGGATCATGGTTTTTAAAGTACGGTTAAAACGTTCGACCAGGCCGTCCGTTTGTGGGTGATAGACGCTGGTACGAATCGTTTTCACCCCCAATAACCCGTATAGCTCGAGGAGTGTTCGTGACATGAACGTCGTGCCTTGATCCGTGAGCACCTCCTTTGGGATTCCCACGCGGGAGATTAACGAGAACAGCGCGTCCGCCACGCTTTTAGCGGAAATATTGCGGAGCGCCACTGCCTCGGGGTATCGGGTTGCATAGTCCACAATGACCAATGCAAAGCGGTGCCCTCGTGCCGATCGTTCTAACGGCCCGACCAGGTCCATACCAATTCGTTCGAAGGGGACCTGTATCAGCGGGAGAGGGCACAATGGTGCTTTTGGGGTGGCCGGTGGGTTAACCAACTGGCATTCACGACAAGTGGCGCACCATCTGCGCACATTCTCGTGGATGCCCGGCCAAAAAAAACGGGTGGTTAGGCGATTTAGTGTTGCGCTTTGTCCTAAGTGTCCTGCCATAGGATTTGAATGAGCCGCCTGGAAATGCATTTCCCAGCGGCTCTTCGGGATGACCAATTGTGTTGTATCCTTCTTTGATTGAGTGTCTTGGGTCACTCGATACAACCTGTCTTTGATGATGGCAAAATAGGGATAGGTGAGTGGTCGCGCCGGGTGGAGAGGCTGTCCGTCTATCATCCGGACCTGTTCGAAGGCATTTTTGAGCGACTCATCTCGAGACTGATCCAGGGGAAAATCATCACACGATGAGAGATTTTTCCTCTCAATTGCGCTCAGTTCCCCTGAACCCGTCGTCGATGGTTCTGGCTCAGCCTCTCCAAGCTGCGCCACCGCCCCCTTCCCCTCACCTTTTCCCCAAGAGACACCCATGCATAAATGTCCCAACAAAATGCTAAAATCCGGCCAATTTGTCCCCAGAATTAGTGGGTGTCGGAGGTGCGAATTAACGGCTACCTCCACCGTATGTTTTTTCCCCTAAATTGGATCGACAGAGACACTAAGGGGTAACTCACCACCTCCCCGTGCACACACCTTACCTTAACCTTGCGGCTCGTATCCAATGCCGTGGATTGAATCACGCCTGGGTGGATCGAGGTTTGGTTACAGCCTGAATCCACCAAGGCCTGATAGATACCCCCCTCTATACTCACAGGTATTTGGTATAGGCCAGCTTGATCGAGGGCAGCCTGCGGCGCATCGGGGATCCGGATCACCGCACCAACCTCCATAACTGGACACATCTTGATGAGGTGCCCCGGATCCCCGCACTGCCAACAGACCGGCCCAGGCCTGCCCGCCGCCCCAGTGGTAGGAAGCAGGCCAAGGGATTAGCGAGAAGAGAAAGGAGAGAAAGGTGTCGGATGGCCGGGAGCTGCCATCCCCCCGGCAGCCTCCCCGCGCCGTAGGGACACTTTCACGGCCGGTAGAAACCGCACCCCCGGGCCACTCCGGTCTTGGGTGGCTGCCGGTGGCACCGGACAGGACCTAGGGAAAGGAAGAAAAAACGGTTAGAAGTTTGGGGGTCGCCGACCCCGCGGCCCGACGCCATGTGGTCCTCCGCCAGCTTGCCTGCGACAGCAATGCCGGCCGGTGGCACTGGACCCACCGGGCCGTCTCCTTGGGTAGTCGACCCACGAACTGCTCCAGTACGACCCGCTCCACGACCGTGTCGACATCGCCGTCATCGTCCAGCAACCATTTGCGGCAGGCGTCCCGGAGCCGTTGGGCGAACACGAAGGGCTGGCCGCCATCCCCGAACTCCAGCGACCGGAAGCGCTGGCGCTGCTGCTCTGGGGTCAGTCCAACCCGCTGGAGGATCGCCTTCCGGATGTCCGCGTAGTTCAGGAGGTTCTGAACCGGCAGCTGTTGAGCCGCGAGCTGGGCTTCCCCTGACAACAACGGAATAAGTCGGGCGGCCCAGCCGCCGCGGGGCCAGCCAGATACCTCCGCGGACCTCTCAAAGAGCTCAAGGAAAGCCTCCGGGTCGTCCTGAGGCCCCATCTTATGCAGCAGCACGGGAGCCGATGGGCTGGCGGCCGCTGGTGTCCCTCCGGTTTGCCCACCCTGGGTAATCCAGCCCCGGAACAGCTCGCGGTCATCCGTCTGGGCCTGGAGGAGCAGGTGGAACCTTTTCTCCTGCTCCTTCTGTAGGTCCAGCAGAGCCTGATGATGCTCCTGGTGGAGTCCAGCGAGCGCCTAGATGACGTCCGCAAACAGCAAGGTTGGCGGGGTTTGCATAACAGTGGAGTTATCCTTCCTCCCGGGTTTCGGCACCACTGTAATACGATTCGCGATAATGGAAGGAAGGAGACAGGGTCGGCGTAGCTGGTAAGAGATTTATTAACTCAAAAACAAAACACAAAGCAAAAGGAAATAATATTTAAGTTGGCCTCCTGGCACAATCGCTCGTATTCTCCCTACAGCCTGGGTCTCTCTCGCTCCAGCTCTCTCGGTCTCTCNTACAGGTGCTGGTCATATAATTAGAATATCATCAAAAAGTTGATTTATTTCACTAATTCCATTCAAAAAGTGAAACTTGTATATTATATTCATTCATTACACACAGACTGATATATTTCAAATGTTTATTTCTTTTAATTTGATGATTATAACTGACAACTAATGAAAATCCCAAATTCAGTATCTCAGAAAATTAGAATATTACTTAAGACCAATACAAAGAAAGGATTTTTAGAAATCTTGGCCAACTGAAAAGTATGAACATGAAAAGTATGAGCATGTACAGCACTCAATACTTAGTTGGGGCTCCTTTTGCCTGAATTACTGCAGCAATGCGGCGTGGCATGGAGTGGATCAGTCTGTGGCACTGCTCAGGTGTTATGAGAGCCCAGGTTGCTCTGATAGTGGCCTTCAGCTCTTCTGCATTGTTGGGTCTGGCATATCGCATCTTCCTCTTCACAATACCACATAGATTTTCTATGGGGTTAAGGTCAGGCGAGTTTGCTGGCCAATTAAGAACAGGGATACCATGGTCCTTAAACCAGGTACTGGTAACTTTGGCACTGTGTGCAGGTGCCAAGTCCTGTTGGAAAATGAAATCTGCATCTCCATAAAGTTGGTCAGATAAGAAATCAAACAGTCGTCTTCGTGTCTTCTGTTGTCGTGTCATCTTTTCATGTGGTATGATGATCGCTCCACCATGCAACTGTACCAAGGGACACAGTCCTGTCCATTCTCTAGGTAATGATAAGTATACTCTGTAACCGCACTACCAGTAATGTTCTTGTAAGACTCCAGCTCCTTGTCCATCTGGAATATGTAATGAGGAGCAAACCGCTAAGCACTGATTCCTAATCCATTCAGCACTAAATAAAAACTCAAGTGCCATGATTGTTCGTGTCAAATTAGGTTTTTTCCATTCGTTGATGTTCACTTTTAAAGGATATATTAACGCTGTCATCCTCAGACAGGTCAGGCACATCTGTCGGGTAAGTCTGATTAGTTGTAACTTCATTATGAACAATAGAGCACTTCTCTTTTGGAATCTTTCCCACACGATGTAGTCCCTTTGTTCTTTCGTAGCACACCAACCTATCTGGTATGTTTCGAACTGTAGCCACTTGACCAAACACTCGGTTGATAATCTTGACTTTTTCTAGTGGTTCATTTGCGTACTGTCTGAGATATAAAGTGTCAGATGCTGTGACGCTGCTGCTACTGCTATTAGAGCTAAATTCTCCACTGTGTCTGGGTCCTGATGAGGCCACCAGTCTCCTGCCGCTGTGCTATGAGGAAACTGTGCACAGACATAGCAGTTCCTTGGATTGTAGATTCTCACTGTGTGGTTAGTTAACCTCCACCACAAGTTAGCTGCAAAATGGTGTGGAGAATCTTCCTCATGGTCCATCCAGGTGTCCAAAGATCTGTTCAATAGCTCATCATGATGTCTTTTTTGTCGAAGTCTGGATCGGTTACAGACATTCATAGTGTAATTCACAGCATCAAAATCTTTGGGATCGGAAAAAGCATTAGTGTCGTTTGAAATAATGTCATGTTCTATGATATTGACTCGCTGTTTTCCGTGGAATGATGATCCTCTTTGCGAAAGTAAATAATCGCTCAGGTTATCAAAGTTCTCTATGATGTCCTTTGTTGCTTCACCATACTCTGAAGTAGTTTGATTGGAGGTAACATTGATCCTGTTTTCGTTTATTGTGTTTTGATACAGAATTAATGGCAGAATACCAAGATAAATCAGAAATATTATCACACATGCTTTAAGAAAACTTGTCATTCTTCGTTCTTGCTGTAGTTGATTTTTCATGATCACACAATGTATAATAGTCTGTGTAAAAAAGTCTAAAGGTACAAATTGATGTCCTTGTATGATAATGTCAAATGGTTAGTTGTGTCTAGCCTGTTGGTGAAAGATGAATATGGTTCTTTTGAAGAAAGTAGTTTCTTCTGAGCTTCTTTTCTGATGGATGATCAGCTGCTGGTTAAGTTGTGATGACTTATGAAGATACAGTTCTCTGTGTCACAGCTCTGCGCACTCTGCACTCTAGCCGGCTAAGATGATAGCCTCCTGGAAGACTCAGTGTTTCAATGTAACTGCTTCTGGGCCTTTTCTGAAGTAAGCATCACTCAGTTTCTTCACAGCTTTGATTCACCAACTTGCGGGAAGGTCAGCTTTCTCACTTTCTGAGAAAACATAATAAGAATGCACACATGTGCACCAAGTGCACTCGCATAGCAGCTTTGATTATAGAGCACTTATGATCAAAAATAAAACATTAAGGCCCGGTTTCACAGACACGGTTTAGCTTAAGTCAGGACTATGCCTTGGTTGAATTAAGATATTTATGTCGCTTTTATAAAAATACCTTAGAAGAATACATTACTGGTGAACATCTTGTGACAAAACAACGGCACTGATATATTTTAATATATTTTGGGGCAAGTTACATTCAGTTTAGACAGGTCTCACATTCATTTTAGTCTGGGACTAGCCTTAAACCTGGTCTGTGAAACCGGGCCCAAATGTTTATATATGAGGTTTGATTTTAAAATAACAAACAAAGTTAAACAAAAATTTTCTAACTACTTGCCCAATATTGTCTAAGATAATGTCTAAACTATTCCCATATATGATTATACAATTCTAAACTTTCTCCCTTCCTGTCTAAAAAACAATAAGCAATTCATGAGACACTTCTTCCTCACTTTGTTAGACCTCCTCCTCATATTCCCCATACTCGCTCATAGTAGCCAGCATATCTAACATGGTCTCCTCATTGTTGGAATATGTGCTCAAGTTGTTACTTAACATCATCTGTTTGTCTGTGGCCTTTACCACCATAGCTCTTATGACTGGTAAAAGACAACAAAATATTACAAAAAATAGAGTAAGGCCCAATCCCAATTCTACCCATTACCCCTACACTTTCCCCTACCCCTCTGTTTGGCGCGTTCACGTGAAGGGGTAGTGGTGTCTCAATTCTCTTTTGGTTGGAGGGCTAGGGGTAAGGGGAAGGGCCAGATAGCCCTTCAAACGAAGATTTTTCGGGACCTCACTTCAAACGAAGGGCTAAGAGAAATTTCCAACATGGCCGCTCACTCGAGCAAGCAGACCCATAAATGTAAGTAATTTTTGCCATTAATAAGGATTTTTATGACAATTTTTCCTTTTATGTATGTTACATTCAATCTTGTGTTAGTATTTACGGTGATGTTCTTTTAACGTTTGCAAAAAAATCGCTAAAGTTTGCTAGCGGACAGCACTGATTGCACGATACTAGAAAATATTTTTTTATGTCATATACCTGGTGCATCGGCACATGTCCTCTGACGTGACGAGCTAGCAATGACGTATATGATGACGTATACCAGTGTAGTAGTGGTGTCCCATTTCTTAGCGGAAAATTTGTAGCCCTTCCCCTTGCCACTTTGTTTCAAGAGGCAAGGGGAAGGGGCGAGGGGTAGGCGAAGGGGTAGAAAATAGAATTGGGATTGGGCCTAAGCCCTATTGCTGCAAAGACACCTATTTTAATCAGCCATGAACTCCATGATCCAAAGATCGAGTCCAACCATGTTCCAATTTCTTTGTCTGATCCAGCATTGGCTGTCATTTCATCCCTCAAGTTTCTCAACTTTTCCATTGGTTTTGTGAAAGACCCATCCGGGGCAGTATTGTTTGGAATATATGTACAACAGTCATTTCCAAACATTATGCATACACCTCCCTTTTCTGCTAAAAGCCAATTTAGTGCTTGTCTATTTTGCCAGGCCATTTTGCTTGTTGGAGCCAACTGTTCTCCTATGGCATCAAGTGCAACTGTATTTTTGTTCTACGCGATCCATATACAAATTTATTCAAATCCAGCTTTAACTTCATGTCTTGCTTTGTATTCATTTGGAATATTTCTGGTTGGCCAATTGCATCTAAAAAGATATTGGGATCAGTTTCATATGCTCGCTTTTACTCTCCTCTTTGTCAGTTCAGGTTCTGAAGTCTTGTTGATTTTCCAGGGAAACATAGTAATGTCTTGCAGTAGTTTCACTCTTGCACACATTCCATTCCAATTTTCAGGCAGTGTTGGTCTTAATTTCTTATCCCCACATACCCAAAAATAATCTGCTATAGGTACAATATGTTTTTCAAATGGTCTGATCAATGGCCATGCTAATGTTTGATTCTCACAATTTTCCCAACCTATGATTTTCATGTTGTCGGTTATTGTGGCGGAGGCAAACCTGTTATTTAAATATCCTGCTGTTTCTTTTTCAGCAAACATTTCTTTATCCAGATGCCAAATCGTTACACATTTGCCTGGGAACATCCCCACCTGTGTTCCATTAGATTTACTTGTTTTATTAAAGCACTCATAATCCAATGAGTAATCTATGTCATAGATTGTTGGTGCCTTAACCTCATTAGGTGATATCCTTATATCTACCTTTACACACTCTACCCCCCATCGTTGATGTGCAACATGATGTTGCATTTCTGGACAACTAGCCATGGCTAAACATTCTGCAAGACAAAAAGGAATCGCCTGCCTCTCGATTGTGCAACTTTTGGAGTAGTATCTAGCGCAGTTTCTAAAATCAAATGGGTTTGGCACAACAATTAATTTGCTCATAGGTGATGGTGTACAAAGCACACAATCTGCTAGATCAGTCTGTTCTACTGTGAAACGAGCCCACTTGTACCACTCATTATGCTCTGCAATGTCCAAAAGTCTTTCAAATTGTGGTTGCTCTCTTTCACATGTTCCAATTTGGCATTGTCCATTTAAGGTCTGCGAAATTGATTGAAGGGAATTCTGCGGCCATTGGGTGGTCATCTGGTGACTCTCTACTGTTGGTAAGGCTTGCAATAAGTTCATCAATGTTAGCGCTATAATCAAGATCTCGTGGATTTCCTTCCTGACTCGGACCAGGCCACATGTCGTCCTGCCCTGAGATACTCTGTGCGGTCTCTCCCCTCTTGGTCTCTCCCTGATCGTTTCTATCTCCCTCTGGGCGGCGTTCTCCAGGTACGTCAGGATCTGACATAACCCTCTCCCCAGATTGCTCTCCAAGGTACTCGTGTCCTCTCTCCTGCTCTGACTCCTGTTGCGGCTCCTGCTCCAATTCCTGTTCTGGCTCTCTCGGTTCTCTTGGCTCCTGGATCTGCTCCTCTGTCTCCTCTTCCATCTCTGAGATCGGCTCCTGGTTCTGCTGTGTCTCCGGGACTGGCTGCTGCTCCTGCTGCACGTCTGGGACTGGCTCCTGCTCCAGCTGTGCCGCCGGGACTGGCTCCTGCTCCAGCTGCGCCTCTGAGAGCGGCTCCCGCTGGGGCTGAGCCTCCGTGGCTGACTCCACGGTATTTCTGCTTCCATTTCGGTCGTCAGCAGGTTGGGGTCTCTCATCCTGACTTATAGGCTCTTCCTCAGACTCTTCTGACTGGTTTTCTGCTTCTGCTTGTTCTGGAGCTCTTGGTCTTAGTTTAGGGACTCTGGTGCAATGGTTCAAATGATACCACGTGGTGCTTCCTTCTACCTGTAATGCTGTTGGGGTGGCTCTTACTACTATGTAGGACCCTTCTCTTCTTGGTTCATTCCACTACCTGTGAAATACTCTTAGATATACCTTATCTCCTGGAACACGTGGATCTGTGTGATCCAGGTCCACCCGTCACGATCATCAGCCTCCTGCCCTCTAGCCTGGATCATGTCGGGTTCACCAAATATGTTGTGGCAGAATCGATCGCCCAATGTAGGAAGAATTCACGAAGACCAGGGAGCCAGGTTTCAAGAGTTTCAATGTTTATTTGCTAGAGCAAGCAAAGTGAGACATACAGAGTTCATCTGAAGATGTCTAATGAATACACATCTGACTCCATCTTTTATACAGTAACTTCAGGTTGGTTTTCACAGTGTTAACCAATCATGCTTCATCTGACATACCTTCTACCAATCAGGTTTCACATGATATCACCTTTTTATTACCTTATCCCCCTTATGATTTGCTGCCCTTATATCTTACTCAGGTCGTGACCTGCTACAGTTACATGTCAGGTTTACCGGTTTACTTATGCTAAGATTTAACTGTGGCATGACCTTTTAGGAAGTTCCTAAAAGAAAAATATACTAGCAGACAAGAAATTCTTAAAAGAAAATTATAATAGCAGACAAAGGTATATCATTATTGTCATTTTCTAAACCCTTCCATGCTGGAAGTTCTTAAAATAAAAATATACTATGTGAGAAAATTATAATAGCAGACAAACGTATATCATTATTGTCATTTTCTAAACCCTTCCATGCAGGAAGTTCTTAAAAGAAAAATATACTATGTGACCCAAAAGGTGACCGTTTACATCTGCATTGTAACTAGGGCTGAACGATTAATCGAAATCGAATCGCAATCGCGATGTGAGACGTTGCGATTTGCTAATCGCAAGAGGCTGTGATGTGGAAACAATGTGAAATATAGGAAACGCGTCTGTTCCAAGCCCGCTTTGAGTGGCATTCTTGCTAACCAACAGAGTGAGCGCACCTCCGTTATGCCTAATGAAAAAAACAAACAGAAAGCGGGAGAGAGAGAGAGTGTTATTATGGCATCTGCAGAGTCAGATCGATCATATTAGGCAAATAAATACTAAAGAACCATCCAATTCAGAAGACCGCACACACAGCCTATGTTATACTCGCTCTCTTCCCCGCGTTGCGCGTCTTGCGGACGAGCCGTTTAAACTTGACGCGCACACATAGCCCGTTTCATGCTCGTCTCGCGGACGAGCCGTTTAAACTTGATGCACACACATAGCCTGTTTCATACTCGCGCGACTCTTCCCCGTGTTGCGCGTCTCGCGGACGAGCCATTTAAACTTGATGCGCACACATAGCCTGTTTCATACTCGCGCGTCTCTTCCCGCGGACGAGCCATTTAAACTTGATGCGCACACAGCCTGTTTCACACTCGCGCGTCTCGCGGACGAGCCGTTTAAACTTGATGCGCACACATAGCCTGTTTCATACTCGCACGTCTCTGCCCCGCGTTACGCGTCTCGTGGACGAGTCGTTTAAACTTGATGCGCACACACAGCCTGTTGCCTTGACGCACGCGCGCATCCTGTGTCAACTCACGCCTAGCTCCGCGTGTCAAACAAATGTAAATTCTATCTAACTGTTTTGCTAATTTCACTTGGATGAAATTAAACATTCAGCACATTTTCTACTTGTTTTAAAAAATCCCACATATTTAAAAAATAATAAATCAGCCTATGTAACCTATGAACTATTTTAATAATTCACTAACACAATAGAAAATGTTATGGATTTAAGGGTTACAATGGGAGTTGTATTTGTTTTAATGGAAACTATAATAGTGTACACTGGTATTTGGATTCTATTGGTGTGATGTAATCTTGAAGCTGGGAACCAATTGAACAACAGTAAGCCCATTTGAATAATGCCCAAAACTATGGAAGCATATGTGTTGCAAAATTCAATTTGCAATGTAATATGCAAAATGGAAATGCAATATTCAAAATGGCAATGTATTTCTGTATTTAAATTTACATTTTCCATTACTCACATGTGCAAAGTTTGGTGCAGAAGGAAAATGAAATTATATTATTTACATTTGCCATTTCCAACAGCAGTCTTAATATGTAAAGTGCATACTTTTTAACGCTTTATAAGTAGCGAAATTGAAATGAAAATGTATAACCCAAATTGATTTGATATGTGTAACGTCCAAGCAAAAATAGTAGCAAAATGATCATTTAAATGTTATTTGTCCTAAATGCATTTAGACTAACAGTTAGGACACTTACGATTGCATTTTCATCATGACGCCGTGGGATATTTGTAGCAAAATTCAGTGCGGCTTTGAAAATGCATTCCGAGCTGACCACGCCCACCCTCAGTCAATCACTGCGTCAAGGCGGGGATTACTTTGCGTTGTCATTGGTATTTGATAACTGGCGGGAGGGAACATGGCGAAGTCCGTTCCAGAGCTTCTCCGAGAAGCTGCTCAAGCACTGGAGCGGCAAACTGCAAATGTTGGCCCTTCAGAAAATCCATAGTCTGGTCTGAGCGCGACGCCTCCGGATCGAAGTGGTGGGACACGTGGTAAGTTGACAGACAAAGACCGAGGCAACAGTTTTGCCTAGGGTTGCCAACTTTCACTCGGGGTCTGGGGAGGTGGGTTGTAACTGAAGATCACATTCGTTGACCATCGTATGTATGAGAAATGCTCATTTTGGACAAAACAATGGGACGACGGCTTTAGCCGCGGTCAAACTACACTTTGAGCACGTGTAACTTACATAACAAAAAAAATGTAAATAATCAACCCAAAATGTAAAAATATCCAAAGCTTCACTTATTATACTTATTCTTTTAATATAGCTAAAGGTCGCGGTGTGATCGGTATTGGTCACGTGATACGAATTCGCAGGTCAGAGTTCAACAAACGTGAAGCAGCGAAATCGAATTCCTCGCATGATCTCCCTCATTCGCATGTGATGCGCATCTACATTGTTGAGTGATAAGCACCACCACCCCCACACACCCTTTTTAAAAGACACTACTTTCGCAAAATCAACATGGTCTTGTATTTCTGACAGGCTATACTTCTCGTTGCAGTACAAGCATTCTGTCAGTGGTCCAGAGGATATAGGCTGGTCACTCTCAAGAGTCTGAATCATTGTAAGAACATAAAAAGTCACATTAGCAGATAGATAGTAGGGTTAGCTTATACAAATAAATATTAATTTAGGGGTAGGCCTATCCTAAATCACTTAGGATAGGCCTACACAAAACTAGTGTATCACTTAATTTTGATGGTTTAAACTTTCTCAACATCCAGAGTATTATTACTAACCAGAGATTTTAACCTTTTCCTACCTACCTGCAGAATAAATTATATATTATAATAATATATATACTGTATATGCGCATGTAAAATTATTTATAATGTGGGCAGACATCCCACCTCTTTGTCTCTCTCTCATTTGCTCTTCAAAATTCCTGGGATTTGTATATAATTTGCACCAGGGAGCCACTGTCTATATTGCGGGAGACTTCCGCAACTTCTGTGAGAGGTGGGATATCTGTGTGGGTCTTTAAATCTCTTAATACAGATTTAACATTTTGCACTTGACCTTTTTGTCATAGATTGCAGTGATGGATGTCTGCAATAATTAATTAATTTATAAGTTTCATAACTTTTTAAGTTGTCAATTACAAAATATTTGATGGTACTATGGGAGGGTTTGCAATACAGCTGCAAAGAGAGTGATGTTGAATTTTATATCTTTCACTAATCTAGCTGCTGTACTGTTGTTATGGTTATATCAGGTTTCATGAGTCAGGCAAAGTGATATCAGATAGCACTGGCAGTACAAGACAGGAAGAAATGGCAGCAACCATGTCAGAGGATAATGCTGAAAGGGAGGAAAGGGCCTCAACATCACTCAATGCTGTTTTCTCAGCCAGTACCAGCCCATCAGCGGAGCCTGCCATTGAAGGTGTCTCTATCGAATTGACCATACCACTGAGCACACTTTCTCTGTATTACCTTTTTTAGCATACAAATAATTTTTCTCATACTACAAAACAACAGGACATATGTCAGGGATGTTAATTATATCACAGTTATTCATATTTATTTTGAAGAATTGTTATCACTAATTTGTGTTTTCATAGAGTGGAAGATTGAACCGGATCTTGAATCAGCTGCCCGGATATATCGAAGACAGATCTTAAAGAATGCAGATGACAAACCAGACCTAGTTGTTACACTAGATCTGCACAGCTGTGAAAAGGATCGTGAACGAGAAATGTTAGCTTTTTATAAACGTCCAAATGTTGATTGGACAAGTCCATTAACTGTAAAACTTAAAGGTATGTATTTATTGGTGCAAAGTAGCTCTGCTTGTTTGCATTATACTTTGATGATTATTAAATTATATGTAATCTCTATTAAAAACAGGAGATGCTGCATTAGGGGATGGAGTAAAACGGCACTTTTTCACATTGATAATGGAAAAGCTCCACCATGGATTTGAACTTGACATTGGTGAGTTATAATTGAAAACATTTTGAAATGCTGTACAGAGCTTGGACATACCATTTCCTTGACCTCCACTTTAGTCACTGTTAGAAATACAGACATTCAGGATGTAATACATTTTAGCTTTTTTTTGTAGATTTAAGTTATGAGCATAGATAGTATAGGAAGGGATGCTTAAGTATGCTCATCTGAGTGCATTTTACTTATTATACATTTTTCAGATAACTGTGGCAAAACGCTGCTCTTCAATGGCGAAGATGATCACAAGGTTCCTTCAACATCCAGAGCACTCTTGGATGGTGATCTGTTCAGAGTTGTGGGAAGAATGATTGGACATACATTTATTAATGAAGGTCCACTCTACTCAGGACTTAGTCCAGCTTTCTTCCCCCTTTTAAGTGGCAGTAAGGACGATACTCCACTTTTCGAATTGAAGGACTGTCCTGATACAGATGTGATTGAAGTTGTGTCCCTTGTATGTATAGATTTATTTATATTTATGTATACATTTAAACCCTTTTGTGTCTTACCTTTTCACACTTTGTGTAAATCTTAGCTGGAAAGCCAGAATGAACTGAATCAGAATGAAATGGATAATATCAACAACCTGGCCATCAACTGGGACTTGCCAGCAGTCAGCAACAGCAACAGAAGGTGGTTGGCAGAAACCATTCTCCACCATGGGGTATGTATTTCTTATCATATAAAGGTGGAAGTATGTGTTAATTGCAGTTGGGTATGTACTTGAACTTTTTCTAACTCTACATAAGCCTCTTTACATAACCATTAAGTTAGGACAAAAGCTTCAATCTTTCATCATGGCTTGCATAGTGTTTATAATTTGTACTGTTTGTGGATCATGTCTAGGTTATTGGTCGACGTGAAAAACAGATCTCTCAGCTGCGGAGAGGACTCAAAGATACAGGTGTTTTGAGAATGATAAAAGAACGACGCAGTTTAACTGCAGTACTGTTTCCCAGATCTTCTGCACTGCTGATGGAACCAGAGGTAATTGGTCTATTCTACTTAGGAGAACAGACCGTATGGAAGCCATTGCACTAAATCAATCATTTAATTTTCTGTAATACATATAATCATAAAGCCCAGTTGGTGGGTTGTTTGTAATAAAACACTAGCTCAGTGGATGAATTGCATTGTTGCAACTCCATATTAAGGCTTGTATTCAGTGCTGCTATCTTTGTATTAGATGATACTTAGGAAAGTCATCTGGCCAGAACCTGACAGTGATGATGAAGCCCCTTTGAACCTGGAGCAATCTTGTGATGTTACAGCTTTCTTGCGTGAATATATTCAAACAGGTATTGCAAATGTTTAATTTTAAAAACAAAACAAATTGAATGTGCATTTGATGTTTAGTTGCAGATGATTGCATATGTAGGAATTATGCAATAAAATATTTTTACCCAAACTGATGCAGGATCACCTGCTGAACTGTGCGAGTTGCTGAAGTTTTGGACTGGCTGGGCTGTTCTCCCTCAACACCTGTATGTGGAAGTATCACCTGACCTATCACTCCCAGTGGCTTCAACCTGCCTCACAACACTGAAACTCCCTTTAAGATGCAGAACCTTTCTTGCATTTACACAAGCAATGAGAGCCGCAGTTTCATCCACAAGATTTGGCTTTGGCCTTATCTGAGTTGTAATATTTAAGTGTTCATGTGGAGAAATGCATGTTTATGAAAAATTTTAAATGACATGTTTGTTGTCTTCATTATTTTTCCACATTTGTTGCTTTTATAAAAATGCATGTTTTTGACTATAAGTTTTAAAGAGCTCTCATTGCAGTGAAGAAAATTCACTGAGTTAAGTGAAGAACAAATTAATTACAACCGTTAAATAAAACTACTTGTTTCTCTCACTTTTATTGTCATACATTGTCATGCATGTTCTTAGTAAATTTTGTAGTTCTGACGTTTGTTGAAATGTCAGCTGTTTGTGGTGTTCAAAACGTTCAATGTCTAAAAATCCCTGTCAATTGGGCTACTGTGCTCATGTAGGCATCGATTGCCTCATTTAGTGGCATTTCCCGGTTCGGAAGACCTGCCAACTCCTCTGCAGTGAGACGTCGTGGTAACTCTACATCTGGGATTGAAATGCAGTCTGCATCTTCCACGGCATGTGGTCCATCCCAGTCAACACCATAGTCATCATTAACCTTGCAAAATACCAGGACAGATGCTTTTAAATCATACTTCTACCAAAACATCCAGTAAATATTACAAGCATTTGTCACAAAGGCATATATTTTTTGTTTTGATGTAGGTATGAGTGAGGAAATTTATGTTGTTGAATTACATTAATGCATGTGGTAACATTAGGATATTTTAAAGAACTGGTAACCAAACAGTTCTGGGACACCACTGACTTCCATAACGTCATAAAGTCAGTGGTGCCCCAGAGCTTTTTGATTACAAACGTTCTTCAACATATCTTCTTTTGTGTTCAGTAGAACAAAGAAATAACTTGAGTGAGTAAATGAAGAAAGAATAATTTAAAATGTGCAAACATACAGTTTCCAGATCATCGGCAGCCTCTCTGTTTTGCAGCCAAAGTTGGTATGGAGAGCGACCATTCTCAGTTCTCAGCCTGTGCAAGTTCCATGCTTCTTTAAAAGTGTTAAGCTGATGTTTTATCTGGGCCAAAAATGCCCAATGCAGAGCAAAGAGGTGGATCTCATCATCAGGATTCAAGAATCCAGTCACTTCCAAATGGAAAAACAACATATGGAACAAATCGAGGACTTGTGTGTTAACATCTCGCCAAAGACGTTCAATCCTAAAAAAAAGAAAACAAATAAAACAGAACAAGTATCAACACCAACCGTTAATGCTAAAAATATAACTTCTATAAAAACCTTGTCTGTGTGTTTAGATTTGTTTTTGTTTTTTTGACAGGTGAAGTTTAAATAGTCTTGACAAGCAGTGCCCAATCCTGTTCCTGGAAATCTACCTCCCTGCAAATCTCCAGTTATTCAGGAACAGGGCTGGGCACCACTGTTATCTACCTATTAGAAGCGGGTTTCACACTGTACATTTTTAATAGTCTTCTACGACTGTCCTGTACGAATATGATCCCTGCTGTGAGCCATGTCACACCGTGAGATCTCGGTTGTCTGTAATGCATCTCGATTGTAGTGCAGTCTGACATTAAAAAGAGACACACACAGTTGATTGGGGATGCATACAGGTAAGAAGTGAAAAAGGTGAGAATGAGGGGTGGGTGATATGACCAAATAATTATTAATTATTAATAATTAATTAATTAATTAATAATAATCATAATTATTTTAAGTTTAAGTAAGGATTTTGTAATAGCTAAATTTTGATGCCATAGAAATTCCTGAATTCTTGTCACAAATATATCTATCTAGCTATACTAATACTAGCCCCCTACCCCCCCCCCGGTCAGTGATGACATACTTGTACCTATTACATAGATAGAGTACTAGTACTTATTACAAACTAGTTTTTTTTCTTCTTATTTATTGGATACTAGTAATTATTATTAGATACCACTGAGCTGCAATGACGTGGGTCATTCATCACATCTCAGCAAACATGTCAAGCCACCATAAATATAGAAAGGCATGATTATTATTTCAAACCATAAAAGTAATTTTTCACTTACCTCTGATTGTGAACGCTTCTTCCAGTGATGTGAGAGTTGCGGTTTTCTCCACGGTTCTGTACCATAAAATGAGCCACCTCAATGTTTTCTCCTCCTTTATCTGAACGAACACGGGAGGGCAAGCCAAACTGGCTAACAGCACGAAGGAAGGCATCAAGCACAGTGGTCGCCTTATTGTTAGTAGCAGCATTCAGATATACTATAAGACGACTAAATCCATCGATACCTCCATGGATCACAAATCGCCAGCTGATTTGAAACAAAAATGACAAGACAAGACAAGAAAGATGCATCTGATTTGTCCACATTTTGACTAGCAAACTTCCATGCCTTTTTTCCCCCCATCACCATCCTTCTAAAAGTCTAAAATTTTAAAATGTTTCTGATATATAATTTAGGAAACAAAGTTGTTTTAAGTATCACGCTTATTCTCACACAATATAATGTGTAGTAAAATAAAATATGTAATTTCCTTTACTCACAATGCGATCTTAATATTTAGGGTTCCTTGGCATCAAAACATTTAGCAATTCCAGTTGTAAGATAAGGGTGGAACAAAAAAATAAAAAATTTAAAATCAAATTACCGTATTAATTTATGATTTCCATCAATATGCCACATGCAGTTCGGAGCAGGAACGGAGTACTGTCTGCGATGAAGCGTCCGGTTAGCCAGGGCTCGGAGTTGAGTTCCCTCGGGATCCACTCTTAGTAGTGACTCACGAACCCTAACAACTTCAGATAATGAGATGTTATTGCACTTGTTGTAATGTTACAATATCTTAAAGTAAAGTTAAGTAAAATCCCTTCTACTTGATGTGAAGTATATACTATATAAATAAATTTCACAAAGACTTACTGAGATCAATAAAAATTCATGACTAATGGCTGACATATCTTCCATAACTTAATGGACTCTTTTCATAAGACTAAATCCTCCAAAGTTTTTTTTATATTTGCAATTTAAAAAAATGTATGAACATTTATTACACTAGACTTTGTATTATATTACCCTTGCATATTGCGGTAGCCCTCCAGAAGCAGGGCTGGTGATCCCTGGCATAGTGGCTATGCAGGTCTGCCATAGGTCCAACACATAAGTATAAACAAGCCTGCAAGTATGTAACAAAAACAAACTTACACTGAATCAAATGCCCACTTGCTTGGAGAAAAGCTCTCATCATACGGTATCCACACTGTGGGTGTTCCCTTTGAATTTCCAACATCAAACTATCCAGGTCTGTATCGTTAATGTCAGAGTACAACTCTGATACTCTGTGGAACAGGTGGATAATTGTGTCATAAGTGGCATTAGATGCATCAGATATTTGTGAGATTAACAGAATTATGTAAAGACCTAAACATGCCTCTGTGAATTTTTTTATTCATTCAAGTCATATCTGAATGTCCTAGTTAAATTTCTATCAGATTATTCAAGTCAGCTGTATGCGTTTCTATGATGCTCCAAAAAAGGGGGCATTCCTGTCCAAATGTTTAGAATAGGGGTGTTTAACGTTATATGAAACCATATAAAAAATATTTAAGTTGATGTTTACCTTAGTCCACACTGTTGCATTCGTCTATGTACCGTCCAGCGACTAACTCCATACAAGGCCGCGATGTCTTTAACTTTAAGACCATACATAAGATACCCCTCTATGGCCTCGTCGGGGATCTCCACGGCCGGTCGTCCCACTCCCCTCGGCAGAGAAGAAGATAATCGCTCTTCCACCACCTTCAAGGGTTCAGTAGCGAAACGAGTGTCGAGGCCAGTTAAGGCCGACAATTCTGCAAGACGCTCCAATATTGATTTAGTTCTGTCACCTACATACACGTAAAACTCTTCTGAAACACCACTATTTCTCTGTTCACGCTCCACTTCATCTGCCAGTGAATTCAACGATCTTAGCAGATCTCCAGCCGCCATGTTTCGAACGATCTAAATGTAACACGCTTCCGCCAATCCCCGCCTTGACGCAGTGATTGACTGAGGGTGGGCGTGGTCAGCTCGGAATGCATTTTCAAAGACGCACTGAATTTTGCTACAAACATCCCACGGCGTCATGATGAAAATGCAATCGTAAGTGTCCTAACTGTTAGTCTAAATGCATTTAGGACAAATAACATTTAAATTATCATTTTGCTACTATTTTTGCTTGAACATGTTACACATATCAAATCAATTTGGGTTATACATTTTCATTTCAATTTCGCTACTTATAAAGCGTTAAAAAGTATGCACTTTACATATTAAGACTGCTGTTGGAAATGGCAAATGTAAATAATATAATTTCATTTTCATTTTCCTTCTGCACCAAACTTTGCACATGTGAGTAATGGAAAATGTAAATTTAAATACAGAAATACATTGCCATTTTGAATATTGCATTTCCATTTTGCATATTACATTGCAAATTGAATTTTGCAACACATATGCTTCCATAGAAATATATCTCTATGGATAGGCTATATATGTAGAATATATCCATTCATGTTTTGGTATTTGGCTTCTGGTATTTGTATTTATTCATAAATTAGTTTCCACAAACAACCTATTTTTTCACTTTATGTACGTTAATGTTTGAGATTAGTAATTAATTGTTTTTTCTTTATTAATTGGTCATAGTTCGCAAGTAGTTGTCAATGATGGCATTTTTCTTTAGTAATTATCAAATACCAAATAAGGAACTACCTTTGTCCTAAATTAGCTATTACTTACTGCTTAGTTAATCTTGCTTCTATATTAGTTAATAGTATTAAGGTAAGTGTTAATGTAGTACTGCCTATTACTTTCTGCATAGTTACTTGTTAACAACGGACCATTATTCTAAAGTGTTACCGGTAACGTTACCGTCAAATGTCAAGTTACACAAATTTACAAATACACATTTTGTTTTTTAGAGCTTTGGAATCTACGTCATTCCAGTGCATTGCATTCTGGACAGTCGCCGCCATGTTTGGGGACGATCAGCAGCGTACAATGAAAGCAAATAGAAATCACCAGAGTTAAAAACGACTTTATTTACATTAAATTTGTTAAGAGGTGCTTTCACTTATTTTGAATAAATGGACTAATATTTGAATCCCTTGTTCATTCAAAGGAGTGCTCCCTTATGGACACTGAGTCGCAAAGAGCTATATCACAAATGACATTTCTAAACGTATTTTGCACATTTCTCATGGTGTGAGTACTTATATATTCAAGAGGATTAGAAATTATGAATCTGTAATAATAACTACAAATGACAAAGCCACATTTGACAAAGTTATGTATTTTCATTAAAGGGGAACTCCGGTCCAAAATGAAAATTCTGCCATTAATTACTCACCCTCAAGTAATTTAACATCCCTAGGACATCCATTTTTCCCCAGAACGCAAATTGAAGGAACAATACAGCGTTTTTAGGAGGATCTATTTACGGAAATGCAATATAATATACAAAACTATTTCTTAAGAGGTGTATAAAGACCTTACGTAATGAACCATTATGTTTGTAATACCTTAGAATAAGCTATTTATATCTACATACAGAGCGGCTCTACATACATTGAATTCGCCGCCATGTTTTGTACAGCAGCCCTAAACGGACAAACAACTCTACAACATGCGTTTCCTCTCCACTGCGGTATAGTGGTGAAACGGATCGCGGGATGATCCGTGATCCGTACGGATCATGCTCTCCGGTTCGGAACGCATGTGACCTGCGGATTAACTGAAAGTTTATTCATCATTGAGTAAAAGAGTAAAACGCGCTCTCGCTCGCTCTCCAGATTCAGCTGGTAGTATCTGGACAAGTACAATATTAAAGCGGTTCCAGATAAACAATGACGCTCAAAACTGCTCCGTCACACAGCTAATATTACAACAACAACATATTTTTGTATGTTACTCACATACTGATCCGAATCAAAGCATCCTCCTCGGGGGTGATTTTTAGACGATCTTTCTCTCCAACGTCTCTCTGCTGGAAAGTATCTCCATAGATATGAGTTTCTCTTCTAAAAGCCTTAGTATCGCGGGTCCTAACGCGTCTCTGCTGGAAAGTCTTTATAATATTAACACAGGTCCTATCTCCTGCCTGACTTTTATCCTTCTTTTTAAATAAAAAATCCACAAACCTTTTATTTTATGCAATACATAAGACATAGCTCTTTCTACAGTCTTTCTAATGCCCGCAAAATCTCTTCCCTGCATCAACATGAGAACGACATCTTTTTGTACTGTGGTGGCCACCGTCGTGTTTGGAGTGAGCGATTCATGGCAAATCTATAATACAACACTAGTGGCCGCTGTAATCAAAAACTGTGCCTTTAAGGTAGTTTTGGAAGGTTTCTGAGATTGCAAACGCAACCAAACACACAAGCCACATGACATTGCATCCGGTGTCAGTATCGCTCGACGCATGCACGTTCTGACCACACAGGCTCTACGAAGGGCCGTACGCAGGATTTTGGAAATACCGAGGTCCAAAAACTGAATTTGTCCCAAACAAAAAAATTGACTTTCTTGATCTACATATGTGCATTTTAAAATGTTTGGAGTGCAAATGACAACAATTGCTAAAATCATCTCTGTCTTTTCATGTTTATTAGTAATGACAGTATACACATGGTCAATTGATATTTTTATACAAATACTACCAGATTGAAATACCACCTGTCTTTCATAAAGAAGCATAATGCATTTGGGTTTGAGATTACATAAAGGTAAAGAGTGATAACAGAATTTCCATTGTTGAGTGCACTGTCCCTTTAACTTTTTTGTGTAGCTACAGAAGTTGCAGACACCTAGGTTTTTATTAAAAATAGGTAAACTTAAAATAATATAGAAACAGAATTAAAGAACGAGAATTTGTTTAAAAGTGATGCATTTGAATTATTTGCAAATCATATAGTTGTTTTAATAGGCTAACCACAACCCATAAAGTCAAAGCCACGCAGTTTAGCATGAACTAGTGAAGGTCTGGTAATGTTTTTGTTATATTACCAAACCGATATTACGATCTGTCGTTTACTCAGGTTTGTTGTTTAAATGTTGATGCGCGTCAAGCACGTTCAAAACGAGAGTGCAAACTCCCAGGCGCTCTGAAAAGAGGGAGAAAGCGACGCAGTCACCGTTTTGCATGCATTTTTAGACGCGACATGTGAATGGCCGCTAACATTTCTATGATAAAACATTAAACAGTTAGCTACTTACATCGCACTCTTTCACAGTAGAAACTGAACTCAAGCTTGACTTCTGTCAATAGCAACTCTCACCTTCTTTCATTTGATTGGACAGTAATCCTCGCCTTTCTTCATTTGATTGGCCAACTCAATCAGATTGGATTGACACTTGTTAACAGCTGAGGTAGATCAGATCTGAGATCAGTTATCTAGGCATTTTCTACTAAATTGGCAGTACTAAAAACATTTTTAAAAATGTTCATGACAAAACTACCGAGGTCTGGACCTCGGTAATCTCAATGGTGAGTACGGCCATATGCTCTACGTGTCTCTCGGGTACACGCGCTGGAAACTAACCCTCAAATCAGGAAGTTTTTGAATATAGTCGTTAGTTTTGTTTGTTTGCGCACAAAAAGCATCCTCGTCGCATTATATTAATTTATACTGAACCACCGGAGTTGCGTGGACAATTTTACGATGTCTTTACGCACTTTCAGTGCTTTGAAGATTGGTTGCGTTGCAATCTTAGGAGGAGTCAGAAAGCTTCCAAAACTACATTAATTTGCGATTTGGTGAAAAATGGAGGTCCTACAGATGTTAAACTACTTGAGGGTGAGTAATTAATGGCAGAATTTTCCTTTTTGAAAGTTCCCCTTTAAGTTGCACTTTCACCATTGTGTTGTTTCTAATATACAAAGCGGAAAATTGCGCTTCTTTTCAGATCTGTTTCCCCCTCCGGTCATGAAAGCAGATATGGCAGTTCATAACACAGCAAGCGAACTGCATTCTAATGTGTTTTAACTGTCTAATATAAATATACATTTAAACATCTACCTCCACTATTTCTCAGTCTCTACTGCAGTGTCGGTGTCCCCAAATCACAGGATCCATTGCGCTGCTGACGTCACTTTCCCATTCTCGATTGTGATCTAACCGTCTCCCCCATACTTGAGTGTTGTATGACTTTGCCATTAGTGCAATTACTTTGCTTAAAGGGACTTTGACCCTAAAAACAAAATTACCATAATCATGTAGTGTAAACTAACTATAATGATATGAAAGTATGAACAGGACTACAGTGTGCTTTAATCCAGTATGTTTAAATTGACTAAATGGTAAGCCTGTTTCTGACTTTTATTTGTTTTGAAGCAGCTGAAACGAAGCAAAGCTGCTTCAAGCTTTCCTGTAGCTCAGTGGTGAGAGCATTGCGTTAACAACGCAAGGTTGTGGATTCAAACCCAGGGATTGCCCATGCCTATGTATAAATGTATAGGATAAAGCAATGTAAGTCGCTTTGGATAAAAGCGTCTGATAAATGTAAATGTAAAGCTGCTGCAGTTATTTGTTAGTGATGTACTTCCATTTGCTCTAGTATCAACCAGATGCCATGAGTGTCTGTATGTGCATAAGAACACACTCAAGCCGTTTGGTCAGTTACTTTTGGCCAGCTGTTGAAATGCTAATCTGTCACTTAACAATGGCATGTTGACATCTCTAAATAACCCAATGAAAAGAGTAAACTTCATAGAAGAAAAAACTTCCCCATGGTCTTTTCTCTTTCCTTCTTCTGGTCTCTGGCAATTGTTAAAACTCTGTGACTGTCACTTTTCTTGTTGCCTTAAATTGAACTGCTTCAATATGTTTCTCCTTTTTCTTTGTATTCATTTTGATAAATGCGTCTGCTAAATTCTTAAATGTATAATTACAACTAACTGCAATAATAACTTTTTATATGCTTAATAAATTCTTAAATCGTTAAAATAATTTACTGAAATTAATGCAATTCAACTACGTTTAAAACAGGCTTACACAAGGTGGAGAGTTCGGTAACGGGGAACTCTAGGCTCCTCTAGTACAGCCTGACATGTGTGACTCCTCCACTCGCCATTTGCTGCCCTCTACTGATGCAAAGAAGAATCGTGTGCAGTTTGGATTTTGATGGATTTGTTTTTATACTCTTACACTTGCAATTAAAAAATAAATACCAATTAAAAAATACACAAAAACAATATACACACGTTATAAATCATATTTTACAAGCTCTTTTTACGTTATTTTATCTACAAATGTATTTTGACACTCAACCTGCACTTAAGATCTGCGAAGAGGATGTGTGCCAGCTTTTCCGCAAACAAAATATCAGAAAAGCACCAGTCCCAGACAATGTCTCACCCTCCTGCCTGAAAGTCTGTGCGGAGCAGCTGTCGCCCATCTTCACTAATATTTTTAACAGATCTTTGGAGCAGTGTGAAGTCCCTTCATGCTTTAAACGCTCCACCATCATCCCTGTACAGAAGAAACCCAAAATTTCTGGACTTAATGACTACAGGCCTGTTGCTTTAACATCTGTGGTCATGAAGTCATTTGAGAGACTTGTACTGGCCCACCTGAATGACATCACCAGACCACTTCTTGATCCCCTCCAGTTTGCTTACCGAGCAAACAGGTCTGTGGGCGATGCAGCAAACATGGGACTGCATTACATCCTACAACACCTAGACAGACCAGGGACTTACGTCAGGATCCTGTTTGTAGACTTCAGGTCGGCCTTCAACACCATCATCCCGGACCTCCTTCTGCCCAAGCTTACCCAGCTCTCTGTGCCAACCTCTACCTTTCAGTGGATTATTAACTTCCTGTTGAACAGGCAGCAGCTAGTGAGGTTGGGAAAATTTAAATCCAGCACATGTACCATCAGCACCGGAGCTCCTCAAGGATGTGTTCTTTCTCCACTGCTATTTTCACTCTACACAAACGAATGCACCTCTACAGACCCTTCTGTCAAACTCCTGAAGTTTGCAGATGACACCACAGTCATTGGCCTTATTCAAGACGGTGATGAATCTGCTTACAGAAAGGAGGTTGCTCAGCTGGCTGCCTGGTGTAGTCAAAACAACCTAGAGCTGAATGCATTCAAGACAATGGAGATGATAGTGGATTTCAGAAGGAACCCTCCATCACTTCCTCCCCTCACCATCCTGGACAGCACTGTGGATACTGTGGAGTCATTCAGGTTCCTGGGCTCCACCATCTCTCAGGACCTGAAGTGGGAGTCCCATATAGACTCCATTGTAAAGAAGGCCCAGCAGAGGTTATACTTCCTCCGTCAATTGAGGAAGTTCAACCTACCACAGGTGCTACTGACCCAGTTCTACTCAGTGGTCATCTAATCTGTTCTGTGCACTTCAATTACTGTTTGTTATGGCTCGGCCACCAAATCAGACCTACGAAGACTACAACGGACAGTTCGTAGTGCTGAGAAGATTATTGGTGCTCCTCTGCCCACACTTCAGGACCTGTACGATTCCAGAGTGAAAAACAGGGCAAGAAAAATCACCATTGACTCCACACACCCAGCACACAAACTTTTTGAACTGTTGCCCTCTGGCCGGCGCTTTAGAGCACCAAACACCAAGACTTCCAGACACAGAAGCAGCTTCTTCCCCCAGGCAATCTCCCTCCTAAACAGATAACTGCTCCTTAAGAGCAATATTCCACTTCCACTACTCCTATAGTGTGCACTATAGTGCCTTATTATATCTACATTTTATTTATACATGTATATAACACTACCTCTACTTACTATATTATCCATTTGCACAAGTGTACATACAATCTGTTAATATGTATATTCTACTATATACTACCCTGTACAATGTCTCTTATATGTTATTATACCCCATTTTCTGTAAAATAGTCTTTATTTTATATATGCACAATTTAGAATTTTTTAGACTGTAAATCGTATTATATTGTATTGTCATTGTGTTGAATGTCTGTACTAGAAGCTTCCAACACCAAAGAAAATTCCTTGTGTGTGCAAGCACACTTGGCAATAAAGCTCTTCTGATTCTGATTCTGATTTTTGTTTAAGATTTGATCAAATGTACTACCTTGAAAACACAGAACTTATGAACAATTACGGTAACGATGCTATAATAAGTTTATTTTAAACAGAATTGCGCGGTGAATGACGTGGCCTGTACACTCGCACGCAAACGCTCTATTATTTAAATCTGTTGTAATGTAAACCCTGTGATGTAAGCAGGCCTATGACATCACGACTAGCAACGCCGTTGCCATGCCAGCACGTTTTGCGTCTTTTTTTGAACGGTGTTGTTCTGTTGAATTTTGAATAGGCCTAGCTACCGAAAGGAAAAACCCAGCTAGAGTTGTTTGTTATTAGGCTATTTAAAAGATATCTTTTATACAAGATGTCTTTAAATGCGTTGAGGATGTGTGTAGTTTTGCAAGACTGCGCTGATCAGCTGTCAGTTTTAGGAAACATCATGCGACCCGCAGCGGACACTGTGAGTAATGTTTACAGATATAAATAACCCGATTTCTTCTGTTTTCACTCATTCATAAACATCGCAACTTATGTGCTGTCTAACGTATTCATACACACCGGATATATTACATGTATTATTATTATTGCTTCCTGAAGGATGGGAGCAAGTCCCATTTCACAGTAGAGAGCTCACCTCCTCCTGACAACAAATTGCAGAGAGACAGGTATAACTACAGTAATATAGTCCCTATATCAAAACAACTTGCTGGTCATGTTGCGAACAAACTCTGGCTTATTTCAAAGACTTTATGTGATTTTGCTGATTTTATATATTTGATATGTTTTGTCATCATCACACATTCATTGCTGCAAACTGTTCCACAGGCACTTTGTTGCATATGTTATTAATGGTTTAATTGTCGAGCTGCTGGAGTCTAACACATATAATAGCTTGATAACAGCAGTGCAGGAGGAGAAGATGAAGAAAGCACAACTTCTTGACATATTAAACAGGTCTTAACATGAAATAACATATTATTTATAGGAAAATATCATGTGCTATAATTTATAACTTCAATCCGTTAACATACATTATATTGTACTGTACATATTCTTCCAACTATAGAGAGGAAGAAAGCAGACAAAAGGTTAAAAATCTTCAAAAACAGTTGCATAACACCCAGAAGGAGAAAACAGAAGGGTGTGAGGTAATGTATCCCTTTTCACTACATTGCCTACAATATTGCTGCTTAAACCAAAATTAACCCTGTTTTAAATCTTAACACACATTTCTGTTCTTTTTCATAGCAAAGAAACAGATATAAAACGTGCTTTGCCTCTGAAATGATTTTTACCCCAAATTAAAAAAGTCACACATAATAAAGTCATACCGTGTATATGTAATTTGTTTTTATCCATGTGTCTTTTGCTCTGGCTTAAGTGAAAAGGCTGTTCTGTCCCCAGAGGCTTAAGGAGTCAATCGTTCACCTGAGGCAGCAAGTTGAGGACATGAGGGTGAGGACTGAATGGCAGGTGGAGTATGTGAATAACTGTGCCCAACAGCAGATCTGTGAGGGACAGAACATCAATGCCCATAACGAGAAGGAGCTGGAGGATGAAGTCAAGGTGTGTATCTGTGTTTGACAACTCTGATGTTTAAAATAGTTTAAACTTTTACGGTCCCTTGACTGAAATGTGGGTAACGCTTTAGATTAAGGCCCGCAATGTACCGCATAATTAAAGAGGATTTACAGCATAAGTAATTGTAACAATAATGTACCTCTACAGTACATATCTGTAGATAAAGGGGAACAATATGCAAAGTTTGGGGAGTAAAGGGGTAAGAGGAAGAAAAATTGTTTATGAGGGAACTGCATGCCATATAAACATTCAAATCAAACCGCTCTTGAACAACTTGATTATAGTCTCAAAAGACACATTTTACACAATAAAACTCATCAAAATAACTCATAATTGAAAGAAATTATTTGTGACCAACAATCCTAAAATCAATCAAATAAAAAAGTCAAAAGTCAAATTTACAGTTGACAGACAGTCTGCTTCATTCGTGCTGTTTTGCTTGCGCAAAAACTGAACACATCATTTCAGTTTTAAAATACTTACAGAATAAACATTTTTTGAATTTCCTGACTTCTTTATTCTCCAAACTTTGCGTATTGTTCCTCTTTACCTACAGATATGTACTGTAGATGTACATTATTGTTACGATTAGTTATGCTGTAAATTCTGTTTAATTATGCGGTACATTGCGGGCCGTAATCTAAAGTGTTACCGAAATGTGTTTATTGATATTTTATGTTTACAAAACATTTGTTTTTATGTTACAAAACAAGCATTGTATTTATTTATTTTATATGGTTTACTTGGATCAAACAATGAAGAACACCAAAGGTATAACTTTTGTTTTCTGTCATGCACGTGCCCTATTATTATTTATATTTATTGTTTTCCCTAATTCGCTTTGAATAAAAGTGTCTGCTAAATGCCTGTAAATCCAAAATGTAAAAAATATAAATAAAGTATGAGTAAGTGACCCTAAAGTTTTTAGCAGCAGTGTAGTTGCATTATATTGCGATTATAGTGACCACTCTGATATTAATATGTCGGGCACTTAAACAAGTTTTTTTATTATTTAAATTTTCCAACTTACAGGACTTTATTTATATATTTTAACTGAAGAGCATAGAAACTCCTAGAGCCAAGTTAATGGTTAATTTTAGATAATGTCACAAGTCAAGTTTCCACAAACATTCATAGTCAGTATAACTGTTATAATGCCATCTTCTTCATTTGTTTGCGTATTCAGACGCTGCAGGAGAAATTAGAGGACCAACAGAGCACTAACACAATAATGGAGGATTTCCTTAAAAGACAACTGACAGTGAGTGAAGCACAATGTCATTTCATTTAGATTGAATCATGAAACTTCTAAAAGTACTCAATTTGCATTCACTGTAAACCCGGATAAGTTGGCAATACTCAAACATTTTGTAAAGAGAACTTTCAAATTTTGATTACTGTTAAGTTAATGTTCTTACCTTCTTACCTAATCTTAGCAATTGCGACTTAAATATTTAATTGATCCTTTTTATGAAATTAAGTAGACAGAACTTAACAAATAAGTACACCTAAATTACATTTGTAAGTTAACTAAACTAAATTCTTTCAGTTTCTTTATTTAACATATTTCTCAAATACCTTGACTTATGCAACCCAAAATGATCAAGAGCCTGATCTCAGAATTGGCATTAGCACAGTCACTGCTCACTGGTAACATAACACGTTACAGGTCAAATGTAGCTTTGCAGAGCCTAAGCACATGCACCACTCTTCTAAACAATGGTAACCACAAAACTGAAAAAAGATGTCAAACTCTTCTAAATATCTAAGAGAAGTGAACATTAAACACTAACAAGTCATCACTAAAAACATATAAAATAATCATATTTTTTAAAATTTACTCTCCTAATGCAGTCTGACGCAAAGCATGCTGGGAATTGGAAATCCTTCTTGACCAATTGTGTTGAATTAACGTGTTTAAATTAAGTAAATTGAACAAGGAGCAAGGAGTTTTAGTCAAAACAAAAGTTAATCAAAAATAATTATTATTCTTTACTCAAAAGTAAAAAAGTGTTTCAGGAACTTAAAATATTTAAGTAAGTAGAATTAAGTTTACATTACTTAATCTGTTTGATTATTTTGAACATTTGGGTTTACAGTGTTGCCTTCAGAAAGCTGAGCAGTGCTCACAAGGCAGCAATTTCTTTTTTAAGTTTTAAGTTTTTTTAGTTGTGTGTAAATGAAATGCTGCTTCTCAGAGCATGTGTCTTGTTTCTGTTGGTTTCAAACAATAATTAAAAACTGCATTGTGAAGATGCATTATATCAATTATTGTCAAATTTATACTATATATCAATCAAACTGCAGTTGGTTTGGTTTGATTTAAAGGGGTCATTTGACATGGCTAAAACGAATATTATTGTTTGTTTTAGACGTAATGCAATGTGTATACACGATTTAAGGTTAAAAACACTGTATTTTCAACATACCATGCATGTTTATATCTCCTCTTTGCCCCGCCTCTCTGAAACACGCAGATGTTTTACTAAGCTCATCACTCTGAAAAGCGAGGTGTGCTATGATTGGCCAGTTAACCAGTGCGTAGTGATTGGTCGAATACTGCAAGCTTGTGACGGAAATGTAACGCCTCTTACCATATTTGGAACATCAGGTTCCAAAGCAATTGTACTGACAGGTACCTTACTTGCGTATACATTTGGGTGGTCTTAGTCAAATCAATCCACGAACTGACGTACTGTAGATTTGTGGTGGTGTGTTTACACAAGGCGTTTCAGGCAGGTCTGGGTGAGCATTCGCTTTTAGATAGAATGCATCTTTTGTTCCGACACTTTAATTTTTGCAATTTTACGTGTCTAATACATGCATGGGCAACTTATAATACACCAAAGACACAGAAAAACACGTATTCGTGCCATATGACCCCTTTAAGCCATAATAACCAAAAAAATACAGCTAACTAACACAATAAAACTCAATAAAAACATGATAATATAATAAAAAACATGATTTTTGAAAAGGTTTAAAAAGGTAGTTATCTCATTTTGGAACCAAGCTCTTCATATACTGTACAGTGGCTTGCAAAAGTATTCATCCCCCTTCATTTTATTCACATTTTGTTATGCTGCTGCCTTATCTTAAACTACTTTAAATGATTATTTTTTTACATTAATCTACACTCCATGCACAATAATGACAAAACAAAAAACTGATTTTTGACAGCTTTGCAAATTTATTAAAAATTAAAAAACAAAAATAAGTACATTGCATAAGTATTCATACCCTCAATGTGAAAAGCTTTACACATCTGCATTTGGCAATTTTCTGTCATTCTTCTCCTCAGATCCTTTCAAACTCTGTCAGGTTGGATGGAGATAATCAGTAGACAAACATTTTCAGGTTTCTACAGAGAATGTTCAGTTGGGTTCAAGCACTAGCTGGGCCACTGAAGGACATAGACAGAGTTGTCCATAAGCCACTCTTGCATTGTTTTAGTTGTGTGCTTAGGATCATTGTCATGTTGGAGAATGAACCTTCTGCCCTGTCCGAGGTTCTGAATGTTCTGGGCTAGGTTTTCATGATCACTATCTCTGTATTTTGTGTACAGTCCCTGAAGCTGAAAAACACCCCCACATCATGATGCTGTTTCCACTACACTTTACTGTTACGATGGTATTGTACAGGTGTTGAGCAGTGCTTGTTTTTCTCCAGACACGATGCATGAATCTGAGATTCATCAGACCAGAATATCTTGTTTCTGACAGTTTGAAAGATTCGTTGAAGTACGTTTTTGCATATTTCAAGTTTCCATGTGTCTTCACTTAGCAAAGGCTTGAGTCTGGCCACTAAGCCATAAAGCCCAGATTGGTGGAGTGTTGCAGTGATGTTTGTCCTTCTGTAAGTTTCTCCCATCTCCATATATGATCATGGAGCTCAACCAGAGTAATCATCAGCTTCTTGGTCACCGCTCTAACCAAGACCCTTCTCCATCGATGGCTCAGTTTGGACAGGAGGTCAGCTCAAGTAAGAGATCTGGTGGTTCCAAACCTCTTTCATTGAGGATAAATGGAGGCTACATGCTTCTGTGAACCTTCAATACAGCAGATTTTTTTCAGAAGTCTTCCCCAGATCTGTGCCTTGATACAATCCTGTCTCAAAGCTCTACTGGCAGTTCTTTTGACCTCATGTCTTGGTTTTTACTTTGATATGCATTTTTAGCTGTTGCACCCTAGAGGGGTATGTGCCACTCCAAATCATACTTATTCAATTGAATTTGGCACAGGTTAACTCCACTCGAGGTGTATAAACATCAACAAGCAAAACTAATGCTTCTGAGCTAAATTGCAATTAAAGTAGTTTAAGATAAGGCAGCAGCATAACAAAATGTGAATAAAATGAAGGGGGATGAATACTTTTGCAAGCCACTGTATAGGCCTTTATTCAAGTTACGTTTACATGTAAAACTATGCAATATGATTATTACGGTGATGTGATGATTGACACACTAAAAACCATAGCGACGTATATCATCTCGCAACTGGGGATATAAACCCATTGCTATCTGCTCGTTTTCGCTAAGTTTTGTCCACTGACAGACTTGCTTTGTTTGTTTTGCCCGGAAATAGCGCTATTTTGCTGTGTTGCCATGGCAACATGTTCGCTTATTTCTATGTGCTTCTCTGCTTATTTTTCGCTCTTAGATCATAAAGCTTGACACTTTAGCTGTTAAAAATGATCAGTTGCGGATGTCTGAGATTTGTTTGGTCTTATAAAATATAACTATTTGGATATTTAAGGTTTATTTTTGGCTTGTCTTTGTTCGCTGTTTTTTCTATGAAGATCTGGCAACACTGTCACTTTAGCGAAGGGCTCCTGAGAGCGGTTAGCCCCTTATCAAACTGTGCGAAAGTTTTCCACTGTTTTTTTCTCTGATGGGCTGATAACTATTGTGGCGTGTTCCACTGATAACTGCAATTTGAATTACTGTAAAATGCATCCAGGAGTTGTAATTTTGTTTTGAATCAGATTTGCAAGACTTGCACTTTTCTTGAAATGTACTGCAACAGTGTAATGACAGTTTTACTGTATGTCTGGTTTAAGCATCCTTTTTTTCTTGTGTACTCTTATTTTAACCAAATTTGCACTCCAAATAAACACGAGGGTAATTGCAGTTAATTTGTGGAGTTTTCTATTTAGCTTTACATAATAAATACTATTGGCAATACCAAAACTGTTGTCTACACTGTAAAACTTTGCTGTAATTTTCGCAAAATGCAGGTTTGCCAGTAACTTATTGTAGATTTAATGTACAATTTTGTTTTAAGCATAAACTTACCTAGTTTATATATTTTTATTTCATAAAACAAGACTAAATATCTTGGGTCACTTTTCTTGTTATGTAAATGTATGGTAATTTAAGAAGTTTTAAATATTTTTACAGAAAACAAGAGAAAAATGCTTTGGAAGAATGTCATTGCAGTGTTGCTGTGCTAATGCCAGTTTCTTCATGCTCATTTTGAATCTCAAAAGTCAAAGTGTGATAAAGTAATTGAAAACGGCATTGGAAAGTATATTAAGTAGTAATTAAAGCTACAGTAAGTTACTGGCAAACCTGCTGCAAAAACTACGGCAAAGTTTTACAGTGTACAATTAGATTTAGGCATAGTACATATTTTTTTTATTGTGCCACCCTAACATTTATACTGGCCCCATTTGGCCACCCCATAAAAAAATCCTGGGGGCTCCACTGGTTGAAACACCCTGGCATTTTTTCAGAGTGTATGCTGAATGAATTATAGAAATTTAGTAAGTGGAATGTGTTCCATATCCCGAGGTGCGATTAGCCAAGCAAACCATTTTTCATAAATACATTCTAAACATGATTGTGAGCAGTTGTGTAGTTGAGGGTAGATGTATAGGTACCCACCAACATTGAGAATAATGCATATCTCTGTAACTGCTGCAATGAAAGCAAATCTTTTGAAACTGTGATAAATTGTTGTTATTATAGAGCTTACAGGAGAAGAAGCTGTTTTGGATAAAGCGGTATGAAAAAGACACGGAGGAGAAAGAGCAAAAGCTCACCGCTCTGCAGAACAAAAGAGCCAACAACCTGGAACAACTTCACGAGCTCTCCAAAAAGGTCATTAAATAAACAAAAATCTGCTATACTATATTTAATAATTATGTTCAATAGCGTTACGCATGAAGAATTCACCCTTACAGTGCAGAGACATGCAGCAGGTTATAATTGAAGACAGGACGGAGAAGGAACGGCTGCGCATACAGCTGGAGAAAGAGCAGAGAGAGATAGATGCTGCAATAAAGGTAAAACGCACCTGCAGACACCTCTCACATCCCTGATGCTGATGGTGAAGCAGTTGAAAATCTGTAAACAGATATACCAAAATACAGTATAGTATATCATTGTCACTAGGCTATTTCATTTTCAGGTTGTAATGAAAAGGATACCTGCAGTAAAAGTTGGCTATTCCAAAAATGCTTTTTGATAGACAGATTAGCCTCACATAATATAATACAGATGAACTATAGGTAGAGTATGTCTGATCCTTTGACGTAATTTGTTTTCTGTATCTCTTCTCAGATCCAGTCGTGGTGGCGGGGAACTGTTGTTCGGAGGGGACTGTGCTCTCCTAAGAAATCTTATCAAGCTAAGCCTAAAAAAGCCAAAAAGAAGAAGAAATGACTTCTGATATTTTAGTGGCTGCAGAATAGTTATTATATAGGTGATTGTATTAAATAATAATGCAATTCATGTAGGCTATTATATAAAATAATAAATGAGTATTTGAATCAATAAGAAAATACAATTAGAAAAGATGTACATTTTAACTTAATATTTTAAAGTTTTTTTGTTGAAGAATGTCATAAAATCTAATCAAAAAGTTCCAGGAGGTTCTTGTTCACATATCTTTACAGTCTTTCAAGCACATTATCAATGATACAAAAACACATTCAAATTAAACTTCGATTTCATTCCACGTGTGTATAACTGTGGATTTTACACTTTAGTTACATTAGAATAATAACTGAATACAGCAGGATAGAGGAGAAAATCATTTTTAGTTGAGACCTGTTGGAATCAAGAACAATTGTCAAGACAAATTCAAAAACGCCTTAATTTTTGTGTCTTTTTCAACAGACTGACAACACATACAGTAATATTTATCACTTTTAGAAGAGTTTTAAGAAATTGGGAGAGGTTTCCTACACTGTGAAAAATGTTCCGTAGTTTTAACGGAAAAATACCGGCAGCTGTGGTTGCAGGGAAAATTCCGTAAAAAATATGGGAAAAGCATGTAAACAGCTTTGCAGTTTAAACTTCAGGGCAAAAACTTCAAGCTGTGTATGAACTTAACACATTTAAGCCTTTCATATTAAGTGCATGTATTTATAATTGTATATATGAATATTTTTTTTATATAAAATGATATGCATAAAAGTGAAAACATTACATTCACTTATTTTATTTCTTTGCATAACATCAGTACCTCATTGTCTGACCTTGACTTAAACACAGACTCCACTCTTCAGCATAGTGGTGACCCACAAAACATTTAATGTCAGAAAAGAAAAGAGAAAAGAAAAATTCCATAGTTTTACAGAAAAATACCGGTAGCTGTGGTTGCCAGTAAACTACCATAAAAATACGGGAACCTCCTGTTTTTATTCGTCCAATCAATTCACAGCGGAAAACATGAGCCACACCCACTATTCATCTTGGAAATATGTCAGAATACTGAAGACAGTCACCGCTTCTGCTTCACAGGGACTGCAGCATAACATCAATGACTTGATGTTTTATTGTTGTTTAAAGTCACCATTATTGTGATCAGATTTTGCTTTCGTTGGGCTCTTTCATCATTAATTTGCTAAGCAGCATTTTTCTTTTGGCTGCTATGACAGTGTTTTTATAAAACATAGTTTTTATAGCAAACAATGTGAAAAGAAAATGTGCTAAGATTCTTTTGTCTGATTTTTAGACATTTTTATCTGATGTTGTGTAGTTTCTCATTGGGTTTTTGTTAGAAACCCACATTTTCTGCAACAATAGATATAAAGAATTTATGAACAGTAAAAAAAACTGTATTTGATTTTTTACTCGGACATCAAGAATCAGTGTATGAATATTGTGGTGACCAACAAATAAAAAGCTTACTGCCGCAATGCTTTTGGAGTTATGGATGACTTTTGTACTTTGATGGTACCCAGAATGCATTGCGCTTATCTTAAGAGGTTTTTTGGTTGTCACCATTGTTGAGACGAACAGGTTTATTCTTGATGACTGCTAGTCCATTTTTTATGTGCAGGTTGTGTTGTTAAAGGCCTTAAGAACATAATTTAATTTCACACAGTCACATAAATGACGAAATCACTTTAAATCAGTGTCTAAACTCTAAAACCGGCAATGACACTACCAACAGAAAATGACATGAAATCAATTTTGCTTCGCTTTTTCTCCCAACCTGTTTCTGTGTCAACACATAGTTATAAAACTAGGGAAAGTCTTAAGCAAACTAAACTAAAAGCAAACACTCATCACCATAATGGTGACTCAACAAAAACCATCAACATGTGAACTTGTGTCAATTCTCAATAAGAACTTTTGTAGACATACAACACAAATGTGGTGTCTGTAAGTGAAGGTGGTAATGGTGTGTGTGAAGTTGAAAAAAAAACTCCTTGTAAAAACATTTTTTTACAGGGTTTTTATATGTTATATGAATTTACTATATAACTATGAATTTCACTGTTAATTTTACAGACAATTTTAAAGTGTTTTTCCGTATTTTTTACAGACGTTTTCTGACAACAGGGTTTTCCCGTGAAAACTACAGAATTTCACTGTTAATTTCACGTGCATTTTATGACCAAAATATTGTATTTACACCACTGTGTGTGGATATGGTGTGCTTTTAAAATTGGATGTGCCAATTTCAGGCGGAAATCCAATAATGGCACAGAGCTTAACAGGTTAACTGTCATAAAACATACAAGAAAAATGTTGTGTTTATAATACAACCAGAAAATATGCCGACTTCTGCTGTTGTTATACTTGCATGACACTAGAAGGCGCACAAACACCATATTTCATTTCAGAGTGTGTCGCTGCGTCATCTACGTCAACATCATGTCATGATTAAAAAACCATTGAGTGTATAAGATCTATAAAGGCACATACATATGCATGTCTCAGAAAAAAGTATTATTTTGTAAAAAAAAAAAAAAACAGGTTTATTTATCTTGCTGCCTGATCCATGATCCAGGATGTCGGTAAGTAGTACGTAAAAACCTTTCATATTCCAGAGAGCATACCTTCATGCAAACTGTACAGGTTATTTTCCTGCAATTCTATGTTTTTGTTTCTCGAAGAATAAAGCATTCGTGAAATTAAATTGGAGAAACAACAACTTGAGTTTGTGTGATATTCTTGCATGCCAATGTTGATCTACTGTTAAAAGCTTACTGTAAATAAGTTCACAGAAGATGGCAGTGTTTAAAAATCTGAACTAACTCTCTTAATTAACACATCAACTTTTTTATAAGATACAGCAATTTTTCACAAATTTTAAAAGTAGAAAATACAAGTTTAAGCATGTCAGTAGTAGCATATCAAAGTACTTACTGTAAATTACATTGCAAAACTGGAAATAATTAATTTCCATATGTGTTTTGATATCGTGTTTTAATAGCATTACAGTACAATTTCTTACTACCAACACTATAACCACAGCACTCAGCTTATAAAGCTGATGTAAGAAGATCACTAATTGTTGTTGGCATTCAATAGTTTTTTTTTCTTTTTGACAAAGCCAAACTGTAAATTAATGCCATTACGTCAAGCATGTGCTGGAGATCTGTGACCTGTGTTCTGATCAGGGATCCAGTGGTTTCCTGACCGCAGGAAGTGAAAACCATCTGTCCCTCTACTGTTTTATCTCTCTGCAAGACATCAGTGTGAAAGTCCCCCCCCATCACGTGCTACTCACTGTGTGACATCAGGAGACGTCACATTCTTATCGTAGAGACCCATAAAAAGTCACAGATGCAATCTCTTTAATATCTCATTTGTTTCTCTGTCATTTATACCTTCAAACGCCTCATGTATTTTTACATATCTCTTATATGTAATGGTTCCTATTATGATTGCTCCTTAGAAATGTCATCTGAGACTAAATTTATACTAAGGCTAAATGAAACAACAGAGAGCTCCATCAAAATCTCCTGAGCTATGAAAGAGCAAGCTCTGAGCAATGAAATTATTCTCTGAGGACATCCGACTGGACAAAATCATAGTGCATGATTAGTCATCAATATAGACCAAGATGTAAACACTGGTCCAGAAGCACTTCCGATTTTAGTTTTTATTTATGAATTATTCCTTTTTTTTACAATCATATTAAAATTTAAAGACATTTGCTTAACATTTTAAATAGGATATAAATATTCTGTTTGTTGTATTTTGTTTGTTCAGTGTTAAAGAACTGAAACATGGCGTTCTTCCGGAAGCAGTATTGTTTATGTCATCCGAAGAGCTCTATAGGTTCGTTTTTTCTGGAAGAGAAAAGGTTTTTAAACATGTTTATTTCATCAAATTTTAGAGATGGAGATCTCCGTAGAGATGGCTTTAGAACTTATAGGCATGGACAAAAAACTTAATAAAAATTAATTTCATGGAGTCTTTAAATATGTTATGATATTAGTGTAAAATGCAGTTACAAAGTAACACACCAGCAATAGATGTACTGTGAATTGTGCCTTTTATTTTTGTACAACCCATTGAATTCTGATGGAACCTCTTCATTATATCAGTTGTCTAAATAGTGCATATGTAAAGGGACTACTTCTTCTGTGGATGAATTTCTGATTGTGTATTTTTCATTTTTCTCAGTGTCACCAGACTGTCACAATACTTTCTCAATTCATTCCAGTTATTGTTTGTAATGTTTCATGTTCTGATTGGCATGTTAAAGTCAGTCAGCCGGTCTCAGGAAGTTCACCTCGACATAATATGGTTCCTTTTGAGGGATTGGGCGTCCAGAGTGGGTAGGTAAGAGTCTTTTGAGCAGAACCTCAGTTCGGTGTGCTGATCAATAAAAGTGTCAGGCTCAACCACAAGCACAAGGTCAGTGAGAACCTAAACAAGGCCTTCAGCAGAATATATCTGTACCTCGTGCCATCCGTTCCTCCAGCTGACAGATTCTGGGGTCACGCTGTCCTGGTCCGGACTCCTAATTTACGAGCCGCTGTCACCAGGTCTCCTTCTCGCTGTTCCATTCATTTATTTTTGATGAAACTGACCCCAGACACCGAACATGTGTGTGAATTCACTCATCAATGTCCAGTCACTTATAAAATGTATATGGACCAAACTGGACACTGGAAGTTAGATCATTATCGATTTGTCACAAAAATGAAGTAAAAAAATGGAAACTGGACGTGAGCTATTTGGTTTCCAACGTGAACAGAGGACTCACAGGACATTTATCTGGAAGAAAGAAAAATCATAGATGAGATCGCTGTATAATCGCATTTTCTTCTTGACATCAGTGGCGTTTTAAAGGAAATTGACATTTTCGTTTAAGTTTAATGAATATGAACTGCTTTTCTGCTTTGAACTCAAACATTTCTCATTACATTTACATAAATCCATATTATTTTACCTGTACAATACAATCTACTTTCGTTTTACTCCTCCATACTCTTCATGTTATTTTACGAGTTGTCTTATTTGTTTCTATACCCTTATTCGGTAACACTTTAGAATAATGGTCCGTTGTTAACAAGTAACTATGCAGAAAGTAATAGGCAGTACCCCATGAAATATATCTATATGGATAGGCTATATATGTAGAATATATCCATTCATGTTTTGGTATTTGGCTTCTGGTATTTGTATTTATTCATAAATTAGTTTCCACAAACAACCTATTTTTTCACTTTATGTACGTTAATGTTGAGATTAGTAATTAATTGTTTTTTCTTTATTAATTGGTCATAGTTCGCAAGTAGTTGTCAATGATGGCATTTTTCTTTAGTAATTATCAAATACCAAATAAGGAACTACCTTTGTCCTAAATTAGCTATTACTTACTGCTTAGTTAATCTTGCTTCTATTAGTTAATAGTATTAAGGTAAGTGTTAATGTAGTACTGCCTATTACTTTCTGCATAGTTACTTGTTAACAACGGACCATTATTCTAAAGTGTTACCCTTTATTCCTCTTGAGGAGTTTTGGGAGAAACATCTGAGACTAAAGGCTAAAATGCACTACAAGATTTTGCCCAGATTTTCAGTCTGGACTTGTTGCAGAAAGTGTGTGCCAGCCTGCAGATTTGATCAGTTAGTGTGTTTCTATCTGAAACTTTCAAAAAGTCTGCAAGTGTATGATGTCTAGTTAAAAAAAAAATCTGTTCAGATTTTAAAAGTCTTGTAGTGTATTCCAGCCATAAGTTGACACTTAAAAGAAACGCCATGAAATCTCCTCAGCAAGGAAAGAGCAACATCTGAGAAATAATCATTTCCTCTATACTGATTAATGACAAATCTCAATTGAAATGATCTCTAATCAACATTTCTTCTGAATGTATGAAGGCTCTTTTTTCTATTGATACAGTCTGTGAATGAACCGCTGGAGTGCTAGTGGTCATTCACTGTCCCTATTAAGGCGCCACTAAGGCGTAATGATAAGAGCACTAGCAGCTTGTTGACATAGTGCTCACGCTTCATGTCTGTTATCTCAGAGCCTGATGAACATAACCTGGAAATGTTACTATGATAAGCACTGAGAGTTAAGGCTGCCTATTAAGCGTGAAGGAGCCTACGAGAGTCCCTAATGCTTAATATATGTGTTTGCATTGTTCAAGGGTCATTTGCTAAATCATGCAGTCCGGTCATTTGTTTGCAGAGATTTGGTATCAGTCCTGTACTAAGCACACCAGCTGTTGTACATTGTGTTTGTGTAGCATTAATGTGATGTGCCTTAAGGTGTGTGTCGCTATAAACTTTCATTAATGTGAGACTCAGCCGTGACGGTTTCAGCGCATTTTTCACAATGGCTTATCATCAGGAGTCTTTATCATTTGACTTTTGAGGAGAACATTGAATTGTGGTTCTATTTTCATTGTTTTGTGTGTTTGTCCGGAAAAACATTGCTCATAGAAAATTCTGTGAATTGTTGGAAGACAGTATGAGTGACACGTATTCAATGAATGTGGTATCAGTGTGTGACATTGTTGAGCCATCACATAAAACTCTAGGAGAGACATATAGGTTCCTCTTATTAGAGATAGTGAGAGAGAGAGAGAGAGAGAGAGAGAGAGAGAGAAGCTGCAAACAAAATCATCCATTTGTTCTTCATAAAATCTCATTGCCATAAAAAAAACTCAGAAAACTGAAAAAGATCACTTTTTTCTTACCCGAGAGGTCTAAAATGTCTCGTCTCGCCCTGTAAACATCCGCTAACTGTTGCTCTTTGCGTAAGAAAGCGCAGAGTAGACAGCATTGTTTGCTAGTCTCCTGAATTGATTCTTACTCTTTCTTGCTACTGAAAGTCTACAGTACAAACAGAAAAGCCAGAGAAATGTTTGCTTTGACAAATTGATGGTCATATAGTAATCTACATGCTATTTAATCACTGAGTAATCACTGATGACAGATTCACAATATTTGCTGTGTGTGGAAGTAACTGCTTTAATCAGATTGATATCAAACACGCACAGTTAAAACATGACATTTACAACATCGGGCCATAAAGCAGCAAAACCTGATCAATACACAAGGATGATTTACTGATGTACACTACTGCAACAGAGCCGCCAGCGAACACTCGCAATTCACCTCACACTGTGTGTGTGCGCTTTCAATGAACCATTCAGCTGGCGAACCTCCATGTAAAACTTTAATTATGTGGTGTTTTAACATGTTTTCACTGAGTGTTCCTGTCCATCAGGGGGGAGGTTGTGGTTTTGAGTCCCAGGGAACACACTCATAACATGTTTAGCTTGGATGCACTGTATGCCGCTTTGGATAAAAGGGCCAAATACATGTGTGCTTGTACTGAAACTATTAACAAAAATGTGGTGACACTTGATGGAAATAGAATCTTATTTTTTCTTAATCTTCTTGTGTTTTTCCAGCGATACACGCAAACACAATCTGAGTGTGTAGGCTGACCTCCCTGCAGAAGGTCATAGGTCAAGGTTTCAGAAGGGTCAAAGGTTAACTTATAGGTTAACTCTAAACAATGTGCTTTTACTGAGTTGTATGCATAATAATTGCCATATTGTCATAATCTTGCCCTAGCTTGTGTATATTTCTGGATGTATTTTAAGTATGTATTGATCATAAATGACGGCCGACCGATCATGATCCACCAGCTGAGAACCACTAAAAGCAAAATATTCCTTATATTTATATTTATAATATAGTTCAGTTACCTGCTTTATCACATGACACTTTTCTTCCTCCATTATTGGCTTTCCTCTCTCCAACCTCCTCAACAATAAAAAAATGGTTAGAAACGCCCTCTGATTTGTCAAGTGATGCAACGATGCTGTAATATTTTCAGTCTCCTGGAGTTGCTGTACATGCACAACATTGTTCTGATGTGTTTCTGTAATATGTACCATCAGTTTTTCAGATACAGTGGTCAGTTTTCAAGACATATCGAAGGCTTAGAGACTTGACCGCACTGAATGCACACTTACCCCCTTTGTCCCCTGTTGTTAGCGAATTAGTCCTTTTAATACCTCCAAAAACATAGGTATCTACATTTCAACTGGACTACAGAGAGTCCAGGTATACAGTGATATAAATGAATATGAATAAATATAATGTCATCGGTTTCTAATTTCTAATTGGTTTACACACTATAGTAGCAAAGTAGTACTTTACTATTGTGTGTTTGGCAGAAATGTTTCTGAGAAATGGTTGTCCTCATTGTTTTGCAGATGCGACTGGACTTGCTGTACTCTCAAGCTTTCTAATCCACATCATAGCTGAAGATTAAAAAAAAAATGTTTGGGCAGAGCTGTCGAAAAGCATTAAGCAAAGCATGGATCTACGTATATGCAAGTAAAACATGAAAAGATAAGACATACCGGCCAATGCAGAATAGCATACAAAAGACCCTTGTGCACATTTCTGGGGTGTTGTCCTTATTGGTTACATGAGCATTTATACTGGCAGCTGTAATGACATTCGTGAACTTGTAACCAAAGTGCTGTTGCTCAAATATGCCGACAACACAACTGGCATGACAATATTTCATAAGTTCAATTGAGATGCGTTCTATTATTGAATCTGCAGCGGCTTCATTTTTGAGTGTAAAGTGCTGGATCGCATCCACAGCACTGATATGGCTTATGTCTGCACAGTGAGCAAATCAAAAACCTTCAGATGATAGCTCACATCTCCATCTCTGTAGCCTATGTGGAATATCAGTTGCGAACAACTTCGGAAAATTTCCTCACAGTTCCTATACCTAGAAATAAAAGAGGAATACTGCTTCTTCGTTTCTTTTTGCCGGCACAATGTTTCTCAATCAGGACTTCAAATCACTTCTGAACAATCCCAGAGTGTTCGTGCCTGTATACTCTCTCCAGCAGAACACCATCAGAATTCCTCCAGCTCTTTGTTATTAAGAGGGTGTTTGTCTATTACTGCTTTATGATGTATCAATCGTATGGGCAGCACCATAAATCCTCAAAATACCGCAAATGTCCTGAGTGGCTGGGTATTGATCTCATTCACAATCGATCAATGGCCAGAAATAGTGGGATCAAAACAATAAAGTGTAAGAATGAACAGCGTATGGCATGAATATAAAGACCAGGCACAGACGGAGAGAGAAATGTAACATATTTTTATGGTGCTGTTTTACCTGTGGTGCAGTGGTGACTTATAAACAACTAATCACAAATATACACTCACACACACGAGCAACACATTTATGTTCTCAAGTAATGAAACTTGCAGTCTTAAGAGCAGAATCACACTATTTAGAAACCTTACACCAATGCTTATCCAGTGTTAAGTGTGTTCAATGTGGAGTCCTTGTTGTACATATTAACAATCCTGTTTGCACTTAATTGTATTGCACTTAAAGGGGTAATTCCCTCAAGAATGAAAATTCTATTATTGATTTACTCTCCTTTCAAACCTGTTTGACTTTATTTCTTCTGCAGAACACAAAAGAAGATATTTTGAAGAACGTTAGTAACCAAACAACATTGGACCCCGTTGACTTCCATTGTATGGACACAAAACCACTGAGACAATTTTCAAAATATCTTCTTTTTGTGTTCCGCTGAAGAAAGAGTCACATACAGGTGTTGAACAGCAAAAGGGAGAATAAATGATGACAAAATTCAGTATGTAGGTCTCTCACAGACCTGTTGTTGTTGTTATACATAATAATGGTCCTGCTGTACATATGTACCAGGGTTCTTGGGATACTGTAACGGCAACAAATCTTATTCCTCAAGGGTGACGATACTTTCATACTTTCACATTTCTGAGCTATTAAACCAGATGTGTTATATTTAGATAGCTAGCAACAATAGCTTGTTCCTGAAAGGTTTTATTCTGTTATTTCAGTAGCTCATGACGAAAATGGCTTTACAACCATACTGACATTTTTTTTAATGACAAAGTTAATAAAGAGTGGTTTGTGTAAGGTTTAGGTTTACAGCTAGAGGACATAAAATATTATGAGCTCAGAATAAAACAACAGAAGTCATCTGGAAGTCGTGATTGGGACACAAACGTGTGTGTTTTCATTACCGTTCTCATAAGCACAGCCTCCTCATTTTCCCTTAGTCACAGAATTGCAAAGAATTATTGATCCCACCCCAGTGTCAATTCAACCACCAAGTAAAGAGACCGTGTGTGTGTGTGTGACCAAAACAAGGCCTGATCAATCAAAGGCAGGGCTAATTGATTGGTGGGCTACCACCATTATACTGAAAGAGAGAGCCAAGCAAATAAAGCGAGACAATATGCGGCGACAGGAACAATCACACGACAGCGGTCTCCGTCTCAGGTAAGAATCTGGGATCTTTATATTATTCTGAATGGTTTAGAAGGCTTTGGAATACACTAGGCATACAGCTCTCACGCTAAAACAACAATGACTCACACGTACATGTGAATCAGCCAAGATTAGCAGATTCAATATGCTGTGTTATGTCTGTGTGTGTGTGTGTGTGTGTGTATGAGACAGAGAGAGATAAGCATGCTGTGATGCTGTTGAAAGGGGAGGAGCCAAACGTGCAGCTTATGTGTGCAGATCAATGATTTTTCTAGTGTGTGTTTGCCTGTCTTTGTGTAGCACAGGGATATGATTTAACTGAGCGCTTGGTTTTGTGCACTAGACATTTTCTTTTAGTAATGTACAGAGTAGAAAACAGGTGCTGTATGGAAATCAACGATTATTAATCATTTGTAATTGTTTATAAAATATGTTAAATGATTTATGGTCCCAAACATTACCATGACATGTCACCAACATTAACATAACATACTATCTAAACATATTTACTGCAGTAATATAAAATAAATATTAAATATAAAAATGAATGTGTCCTATTTTAGTAGTTCTTTTGTACCTGTAGTTGCCCATAAACCCTGCCGTATAGATCTCAAATTATATCAAATTATTATTTGTTGTGAAATTAGATGGAGTTAGCATAGGACAGTTAGCACTCAAGACTATTGTTTAAAATGGTGTGTACATATATCAATTTTGTGCTACAGATAAATGTGACGTGTTCCTTTTTTATTTCTTCATACAGCATGTCTTTACTCTATTATTTTAAGTAAAGGAAAGCAGTCATTCTGTAATCACATTTTACAAATTAACAAAGAAGCACCAACACTGAAGTCTACAGACAGTCGGATCAATAAGAAGCTCTCATCTAATGCATGATATATATATAAATCTGCCGAAGAGCAGCCACTTAGTTTCAACAAATCTATACTGTATCTGGAAAATAAACAAAACAAGTTGTCCAACGATGTGCAATATTTAAAAATGACTTTTTCAATTCACTATTATCCGGTGTAAAGTTAAAAAGCATGTCATACCGTGAAAGTGCTTTTAATTTTTTTCTGAATTGTAAGACATTTCTGTATTCTGTAAGACTAAAATTAATAGATTATAGTCAAAATATAGTAATAAAGAAAGAATATGAAATATACTGCAGTTCTTAATTTTTTTTAAAGAGTGGTAGAAAAACATGTACACTGGTCAAATCACATTTTTCTTCTATACAAATACTTAGACAAAAAAAATCAACAAGTAAAATAAATTATTATTATATTGTTGTTGTTGTTAATATTATAATTGTTATATCAATGGGTTAGAAGATATGTTCTTAAAACCAGTACAGTTATTAATAATTATGCTTAAATTATTCAAGCAATATTTTAGGACAATAGAAATGAAAAAAAAAGAATATCAAGTTTCATTGGGCACATTTACTTTTACAGTTACATTATAATACGGTAAAATATTATACATAGGTCGATCGATAGAGATATAGATGTATAGAGATGTTCCATATATAGTAGATATGAAGAGTTCATTTGCAAAAACAGATTTGTTTAATTCTCAAAAATCATGTTTTTATTGTGTTTTATTGCACTGTATTTGTTTTGAGTTACTATTACATAATCCAAACAAACCAACTGCAGTTTGAAATTGATTGGAATGCACAATAAAAAAACATGATTTTTGAACATATCAGAGTTATCTGTGTTTGCAAATGGACTCGTCATAGATAAACTACAATTAAAGACGGTTATTTAAAATAAAAAACATACACACATGTATATGTAGATAATGTTGTTTGTACATTTTTGTTAACAGAACTATTTGAGCAATGCATCAAAAATTGTGTTTAACATGTGCGTGTCCGCGGCAGTGACCTCCACCACCCCATGACCCTGTGTGCGCGTGTGTGTTTAAGAGGGGTGCCTCTCTTCACAATACATCAGAAAGACAATGGGCGAGTGCTGTGATTTCACACTCGACACCTTCCCCTGAGCGCCCTATTCTCCTCACACGTGTCAGGAGAGAATGAGGAGCAGTGTGACCAATCACTCCTCCTCACACACATCCTTTTGTGTAAACTTTCTAAGCATCTGACATGCACACGCTCCGTGAATCTGCTTGGCCTGGTGCGTTTCTTATTTTTGTATGATAATAAGTGATACACTTGTTTAGAAGAAAGTTGGAGCAAAAATCTTTTGTAGTGGGTGCTTTTCTGTCAGATCTGCTGGATTGTCTGCCAGGATGCCGTTTGAATGGGCTTATTGTTAGAATGCTTGCTGTCCACTCCACGAGGGCTCTTGCTGTAAATACGGCAATTTGACTCCGGCTGGTGGAAAGTAGCTTTGACAGCAGCTAAATAGGACTGCACCACAAAAAGAAATCAATACTAGACTCCTGTTCATGGCAGCCTGCGTCTCTCCCCTCCCCTGATTTATACAAGAAAACCTTTGGGTTTTCCATGGAAAGAATGCAGCCGCTCGCATTTGTGGGAAGAAAAAAGGTTCAAATGCTTCTGAAAAAATGACTTCTCCATATTCTGCGTAAAACAACATCATTGTGAAAGGTTTCATAACAGAAGGCTATATGTATGAAAAAAAACGATTTGTATTGATTTTATCCACCAGTGTCTAAAAAACAAAGGAAAGAATTTTCTTGTTTAGTCAAAATATTTAGATACAACATATTTTAAAGAACTATTATTTAGAGAGAAAGAGACACTGTAATTGTGACCTTTTAAGGTTCCTGAAATGCGTGTTTACATTTTCTAGTGCATCCAAGAATTAAAAAACCAAAGGATGATATTAAATATTAAACGTTGAGGACGTTTCGTTTATCAACCAACCTCATTTATCATTTTGAATGATATATTTTTCAAATAAAAATACTTGTGTGACATGCTAAACATAGAAACATATATCTTTTTTATTGTTAGGCACACAGCTTTTATGATTTCAGTTGACCACGCAATTGAAATGACTATTTATACTTGTAAAGGAACGCAGTTACAGAAATAAAAAAATTCTTTCACTTCAAGCTTTCATCTAAAATCTAGAAAATGATAATAAAACGCTCATGTACACATTCAGATACCCATGTACACTGTACATATACTGTAATTCAATAGGCAGAAAATGTAAAGACACCACAAGCCAGAAGGAAAGAAAATCTTTTTCGTCTTGAAAGGGTACAGGCTAAATTTGAGACAATGAGGTTTTGTAGATGAAGAAAGATCAGCTGATACAATGATGCAAAGGTTGCGAGTTATTAAATGAAGAGAAAGATGGAGGAACAGTATTGATTTTGAGCTGTTTCCTGAGGCTTTACAATGGCTATCAGGCCGGGGGTGCTACACACACACACACACACACGCACACACACACACGCACACACGCACACACACACTGCAAGAGGGTTAAAGTGAGAGGATAATGACCCTACTGGTTAAATTGTCACTTATACTATAGTTTTGTCTTGCACACTTCACTAATAACCGTGAAAGACTCACAGGTCTCGGGCTCTCAGTGTTGTTATGATGTCTTACGGTAACTGTCTACACACACGGAAGCCACATCCACAACCAGATACTCATAATCGCGCCATTAAGATCCATATCTTTCAAATGAATTGGTACAGTTGTTTACAGCATAACTCTAGAAATGGTTGCTGACATATATGCCTGTTTATAGCTAAATTTACTAAATAATACGTAGGACTTTTTATTGTTTTATTCAAAGTTGTGATAATAATACCAATATTATTATTAATAATAATGGGTATATCAATTAATTTTTATTTTAAAACTAAATTTTGTTTGTGTCTTTGAATATGCAGTACATATTAGTACTTAATTTAAATACATTTGATGAAGCAATTCCTCACAGCAAACATTAAGTACAAATTATTAGATGATTTTTTTAACAAAACTTACATAAATCCTTTTGACGATGTGCTCTCCTGTGTATTTTCCCCATAATCATATACGTGGGTTTAGAGAAAATACTTTTCATTTTAAACAAAGGAGTTTTTATGTCTTCAGGATGCAGTTTGTCTTTATATTTTACCATAATAAAAACATTTCACCCTATTTATTTTGCCAACTTATAAAACAGATATATTTTTGCATATATGTTTGAGTATGAGTGTAATATGAAAAACTGAAATTCTCGTAACCTTATATAATATATTCTATTGAATATACTGTATATATTGTAAAATGTAGTGGTTTGAATATATTACCAGTGTTAAAGTGATAGTTCACCCCCAAATTTAAATTCTGTCATCATTTACTCTCCCTCTTGTCATTTAAAACCTTTATGACTTTCTTTCTTACGTAGAACACAAAAGGTTTTATTTTGAAGAAAGTTGGTAACCGAACAGCACTGGACCCCATTCACTTCTACTGTATGGACACAAAACCAATGCAAGTGAATGGGGTCCAGATAACAATATTTTTCAAAATATCTTCTTTTGTATTCTGCAGAAAAAAAGTCATATAGGTTTGAAATGACAAGAGGGTGAGTAAATGATGACAGAATTTTTATTTTAGGGTGAACTATCACTTTCCAGTATTATTTTGCAGTACTAATTTACAGAAACAGCTTCCGTCCTCCATATCCATGCCTACATACATACTGGCATACTAATATGACAACCACTCTTATGTTGAGCCAAACACACATTAGTAGTACACTAATACTGCAATACCTTCAAAGATTACATGCACTTGATAGAAGGATTTTCTTTATTTTTATTTACAACAAGAATTTCCACTTGCTTCCTTGCTGTACATCTACAGTATATAATATCAGACGCTGGACGAGAGTAGGAAAGCAAAGCTTCATCTGTCTTGATTTTTAAGTGGGATGGGTTTTTTGAGAGGGGGGGGGTCGTTCTGTCCATCTGTTCCTCCAGATATGGCACTAAAGCAGTGACCATGCTGATCGTCCTAACTGACAAAGGTCAGGATGACCCTTGACCTTATGGCCGCTAGATGAGTGCAGTGGACATCTGGGCACAGCCGTCACTAATACACACGCACAATATGGTCCGCCACGTGCTGAGGATATTTTTTTCTCAATTATTTACGCTAGATAAAGAGTCTCATTTGACTGTATAGTGTCAGATTTTTTATGTGCAATATGTTCTTGCAGTAGTAATGGACAGTAACTGTAGACATTATGCTTATTATATTACTTATTTTAATTGTGGATTCTATGATCTGATATGTGAAGTACAGTATAATGCCACTTCACCATTTTTGCAACAGAAACACTTTAGTGGTTTAATGTGACTTAAAGGCCATTTATAAGCCTTTAATGACAAATTTGTATTCATTTAATGTGATTTTATTATCATTCATAGATTAAAAATGACAATAAGAAGTGTCACTAAAAACTACTAAAGGGATAGTTCCCAAAAAAATATTTACGTTAAAGTTGTTCAAAACCTGTATAAGACTTTTTCTTCTGGAACACAAAATATGTTTTGAGGAATGTCTTAGGGGGGTCTTATCTCCAATGGGGGCCAATGGTGCTTATCATCATTTTTAAATATATATATTTTTTATTCCACTTTTATGTTCTCCGTTTGAAAGAAAGTCATACAGGTTTGGAATGAAATTATGTAAGAATTTACATTTTTGTGTGAGATCTCTTTAACTAGCTTACATGGCTATGTTAACTACCGCTTGTCAGTTGTGTAAGCGATTGTTTTTTGGAGGTTAATATTTTGGTCTTTGCTAACTGGAACTAGGCTATAAAATAATATATCTGAATTAAATGTTAACATGGTCTAGTCCGATAATAAATGCAGAATGTTATGAAATGCAGTAAAGACAGTAAGAAGGCTGGAGCCAGACCTTCATCATTATCAGTTCTGGGTTACGGCCAGTATGTTAGCATTAGCATAGCTGGGTTACAGCCAGTTTATTAGCATTTAACGTGACTGGATCAGTTCCAGGGTGTTAGCATTAGCAATTTAAGAATAAGACGGGTATTTGTACAGAAGAGCTGCTGATAAATGTGGGTATCAGAGAGGAGTTTGTTACTCTGATAACCTGTTTCAATGTGTGTCTATGAGTACTAGCAAGACAAGCAATGACGACTCACTCATCTACAATCTCTGATCAATGAACAAATCTGAATCATAATTAATAATACCAACGTCAACACTGCATCTGTGTAACAAAAAATTAGCATTACTTTTCAGGATTGAAAATTTCCTTTACCACAGAGTAGTTTCTGCCAAAACACCATAGTCACTACAGTTATTGATGATGATATTTTCTGATATGAACTTGAAAGACGCTGACAGATCAGATTATAAAACGTATTAGAAACCTACAGACTATTAAGTGATCAGGTTTGCCTCTGGTCTTGTCATCAAAACTGTTGTCATGGACAATTCTAATAATAAAAGTGCAGAATGAAATGCAGAATGAGAGAATGGGTAAAACAGTTGTTTTGCTGAAAAGCTTTAAAATCTTTCTGCAATAAAATGACACTTTTCAAGGAAAAGTTCAACGTGCAAGCAATACCAAATTTCCAAAACTGTATTTGTTTTATGAAGTGAAGTTATGTCACAAACAAAACCGTACACACTATGATACTGACATCAATTATTTACACAATAAAGAATTAAATTGAAGGAAATCTGAAAAAGAGAAAAAGAAAGTTTATACAAAATGAAGAACAACAAAATGATGATAGATAAATATATAAATAAATAAGGATATTTATAAATATGCATACATTTTAAATGGTGCACATTACCAGATGTAGCAGTATCAACTGTCTAAACTGGCGATATGTGCATATGTGCAGATAAAAAGTGCAGTTGTGTTGAAATGCAATATTTCGACATTCTGACTTCAACAGGCTGACATGCTTCAACTCATAATACAGAGTGAAATATTTTAAAGGTCCAGTGTGTAATTTAGGGGATGATCTATTGATAGAAATGCTATAATATACATAACTATGTCTTCAGAGGTATATAAAGAGCCTACACAATGAAGCATTATGTTTTTATTACCTTAGAATGAGCTATTTCTATCTACATACACTGCGGGTCCCCTTGCATGTAATTTGCCATGTTCTGTCAGCCACTGTAGTGTTTCGAAAGGGAGGGGTGGAGTGAGCGGTTGGTTGCAATTCGCAACCTTGCCGCTAGATATTACTCTCTTGACCTTTAGGGATAATGTAAGCAGGTTGTTATCACAGAAATAAGCCCCGACAGTGTAATCTTGTACTCAAGTAGTATTACACGGCTACTTGGCACATGAGAAAAAAACTGGACATGAAATGTGAATTTGAAATATTTTATTAGCACATTTTTACCGAAAGCAGGAAAAAGTCGCGAGGAAAAGCCGTTTACTTTCAGTTTTATAGAAACAACGTTCAAATGTCACGAACAGGCGATTTGGTTTAATCATTTGTGCATATAATATCATATATGTTATTAAAAGACAAATTTTATAATTCATTTGTAAAAAAAACTGTCAAAATGATTTGCTGCATCTGGGTTACTGTGTGTTATTAGTTTTGAGCGGTTGTTATCTGGGAATAATGAACCTGTAAATGTCGCAACTGGCCAATCAGAATCAAGCATTCCAACAAGCCGAGTAATAAGTGTGTGATGTATATACAGCAGATATGTTTATGAATCCTTTGTATCCACTGTGGATTTTCCTCATGCACTTTGCTTGACATATACAGTAGTCCGAAGAGAGGTCAGGGATCATGGCCCCCAGGGGTCGAATGGCCCCTGCCCAACATATTGTTAATTTGCTTGGGGGTGAAACAGCATAATGCACATTTACCCTCAGTATGAAATACACACCAACACACTCACAACACATGATCATGTAACTGAGCCATCACATCATCTTCAGGATTAGAAATCATAACAACAAAAATAATCCAGTCTAACTAAAATTGGCCGTATTATGTTTTTGTGCGATGTGTATTTAAAATGTCAGAGTACCATGTTGTAACCTTAGACAGATGCAAATACTAAACCCTGTTGGAATCAGTTGTGAGTCTCCTGTGTGTTTTGGGTCAGGAAGGCGATTTGTGTGGTGAACAGAATCTCAAATCAATCACATTTTAGTTTATGATGTTACAATAGGCAGCTGTCTACGTAGACTTGCACATCAAGTCAGCTTACAACAGCAAACAGCAGCATGTAACTAAATATTTCTAATGAGTAAGTGAATCTTTGTTTGAATCATGTTCATTGACCAAATCATTCAAATGAACTGAATGACTTAACCTTGGCAATGCTTCATATGAAGGAGCACCCAACATTTTTTGCAGTTTAGTATTTGCGATAGTAGTCCACAGATTTCTCTCACATTCTTTCTATATGTTTCTCATCTTATTAATAGAGCGTTGAGACCGTGAGACAGAATCTGTTGGATGTCTGTATTCAGTTTCAGGTTCTCTGCCTGCGATCTGTTGTGTTGTTGAGAATAACAGCTCATTTTAAAATCTGCTCTAGTGACTGCAGGCCAGGAATTACTTTCCACAAAAATATATTAATTTAATATTATTATTACTTTCGTATTTTTATTTTCTAGCTACAAACATGTTCATAAACTAAACATAAAAGATAGATGTATAAAGACAAAAAAATGATGCCAAATGCTGGTAGTTGTTGATAAATATATATTTCCCCTAATTTAAAAATAATTATTTGTATTCTTTGTATATTGTGTTATTTTATTGCTTTTTACTTATGTCTTGTGTCAAAAACTACGAAAATACAGTAGAATGATATTTACTTGTTTCCCATGCTGTATAGACTTAATTTTTTAAAAGTATGTTTAGTACAGTGAAGTGAATATCAATTAATCAAATAACAATTTTTATTTTAATTATTGTTTTATTTTAATTATTGGATTGAAAAGGGACAGCCAGTAAATCAGTGAAATCATCTTTGGCTATATCTTTTGTAGGGCTGCACAATGTATTGAAATATCGCAAATGTGCATATCGCAATGGTTTGCCTGTGCAGTGCCTGTGTGTGCATGAGTATGCGTGTGCTCTTAACCACGTACAGTATGTTGGTTATATATTTTTCTGTTGTATTAAACTATAGTTTAATTGATTTTAAACTTAAAGAATTATGGTATCGCATACGTATATACAGTATCACATTGTTTTGCAAGTTAACTCTTTTTCTTCAATATCGTGCAGCCCTAATGCATTATTAAGGCCCAAAGGCTTTTGACTGGCAATGTATTGGAAAGATAACTGCAAATTAAAATGTCACAACAGTTGGCTTCATTGCTTTTTTAATTTAAGATAAAACTTAAATTAATTTAGAGGCTGGCTCAGTTTCCTTCCAGATTGTAACACATCATTTTTTATACAGTTTAACAACAAAAAGTTCGCCATTTGTTAAAGCATGGTGATGATGATGATAGGATAAATTTCTTCATATAAAATGTTATGTAAATAATGTGTCAATATTTTTATGCTACGGTTTGCTTGTATTGGATAATAGCTGATCTACAGTAGCAAACTGTTTATAATACTCATAATAATACAAATTTTACTTCTAATGCTTAAAGAAACTAACAGAAAGCCAATTTATACCTATAAGATATGAGCCAGGTAACACCATCTCAAGACAAAAGACAGTGTGACCAGCTGCTTTGTTATGAGCAGGGAAAGAGAAGAACCCTTCATTTCTGATCCTTACTTCTCAGGGAAAATCTCAAAGATGACGGCCTTGAGAAACGATTCATACAACTGCTTCACTTCAAGCCCTGTTTAAGAGTGCAGGCGCGTCGTGTTTTTTTACACGGATGAATTGAGTGTTCCCTCCAAACCTTGGGACAGCATGAGTCCCAGCCTCAGATCTTTCACCGTTCCAGCCGTCCATGAACCATAACCTTAGACTCAAAGGAATGCCTGCGGTACCATGAAGCTGAAGTGCGTAATGGAGCAGTTTTCTCTGGCATACAAGAACAGAATGAGATGGTAAGAATAAAATCTAAGACAAAATAAAGAAAAGACTCCTTAATGGAGGATCTCAGAGGAGAATACAAAAATCTCATTGAAAGAAGCAGCGGTGGAGGCGCTTTTCTTTTGAGCCGCTGTGATTGTACTGTATGTACGGACATATCTGAGTTTGCAGGCTTTATTCTAAGAATCACTTATCATGAATTATTGTAACAACCGTTGTATGAAAAAAGTAGAGCATTATAAAGTATTTGGTTTATTTTATCAGGGAAATATTTTATCCTTGATGTATAACTTGTGCTGAAGTCCCCTGTTTGTGCCCGTGGGTTTACTGCTACATATTGGTGACTAAATACGATTCAATTAAATAAACTTGTTTAAAACCATTGGATATAACATTTTAGATATTACATTACCTTACAATTTAAGTTTAATTGATAGATATTACAAAGTTTTACTAAGAAAATCTAACTCTGTAAAAATGGAAAAGCCCTTATATGACGTGAGCTTACATTGCTGCTGTAATACACACCATTTGGATCAGCGATCAGGATGGATGAGTTTAGTAACGTCAGCGTGTTCAGTTGTGCAGGGTTGATGTGTGTTAAAGAGAGAGATGATTTGTTTTAACACAAGATCCTTTAATGCAGGGCAAATGAGATTTAGGGTGTATTTTTAAACCAAATTACATTGTGGAGACGCCACCTTTGTCTCTCTGACTGAGGGACTGAGATACTGCTCCACACGACCGCCCGGAGAGATTACACACATGCACTGAAGAGTCCCAGAAAAAACACTGCATTGTTATTGTTAAGCATTAAAAATGACCAATCAGTGATCTGACACAGCAGTCTGTGAAAGCCCAAACGGAAAAAAATCTGACAGCGCACAATTAATGTAAGGTATTCACTTTGTTATTTTTTTAACTGAAGCTCAACATTGCTGGCGTCCGTGAATCTTTTATAGAGCTCAGTGTGAGTCCAGCTGAAGATGTGCGCTTTTATGTCTTCAGGTTCTGATTCCACTTGTCCCAATAGATCTGTCCAACCGAAAAGCCCAGTTCATCCTGCCAATCGGTCTCTGAACATTAGAGGGGTGTGCTTGTTTAAATATGCATCCTGGTCAAGTATCAGCGAGTCAGAAACACAAGAGTTCAGTGAGTGCAAATGCAGCAGATAAAAGAGAATAAAGTCGCTGATTTATCTTGAGATTGACTGCCAACAACAGCAGTTCAAACACGGGTCGAAAGGTCATTTAATGCTTTATGGTTTTGCCATTGAATAGATGCTGTGTATGTGTACTGTATAAACAGCATGAGTGTAGTGATTTTATTTCTGCTACTGACCTAGAGTGAAGTAACCAACTAAACTACTAAACACAACTGTAGCTATTTTACTACAGGTGCATTCGAAAATGTAAAAATGTACTGTAGTTTTAGCATTAACAGCTGAAAAGTACTAACTAAATAACTATCAGATGATGTAATCAATGCAACTGTACAATGATTTTTAGCAGGCTCATACATGAGCTGTTCAAACTAATTTGTTCAATAAAATAAATTGAGCTTCCCAATGCTGCACGACACACTACACAGCTCTTACCAGATCAGTAGATTCAGATGCAAAATTTCAACGAACTCTATAAATATATAGACTTACTGATTCAAGTCATTTCTCAGTAGTGATCACAAAATTTTTTTGTTGTTGTTTAAATCAATTCAACATTGACATGTCAGTCCTATAGGATAGCTTAACTGTAGTTGAACACTTATGAATAGCTTGCTTTTCTGAATTTAAAAGGAACTACGTATAAAAAAAACATTGCTTCAAAGTATTTGGCAACATTGAATTGATTAAACAGTTAATCACACCATAAAATTATAATTGTTAATAAATTGCACAGTTTTTTATGCTTTCGTTGTATTATCTGTCTGTGTGAATTGTAGTTCTGACGTCTCTTTCCTCCTTTGTTAGTCATGCCATTAAGTGGGATAATTACACACACACACTCAGGTCAGGGTGATCTTTGATCTAACGCTCTTCCCCTCATTGTGCAGCTTTAGTGACCGTTAAGTGTGTGAGCACACATGCTTGCAGCCCCTGTGAGGTCTCTCAGAGAATGTGCTGTGTGAATGAGTGAGCACTAGGGGGCAAGCTAGAGACACCACACCGTTTTTTCACCCACAAACATCTACACTCTCAAACAGGAGGGATTTAAGGAAAAAGGCTCATTCATGTGAGCTCTGGCTATTGGGAAGCTTTGTTAGAGCAGACTTTATCTGTGGAGTGTAGATGAGGAGCACTGGGAGCTTTTGGGCACACTTGGGGAAGTTTGGGTTACTATTGATGGCAATTACATAGTTTTGTTTAGGTGATTCCAGTTTTCATTTGAAGGTCCCTAACTTAAAATATAGCATGATTTACAAAACTACTATTTTCAATAGTTTCTCTGCATTGGTCCAGAAATCACGAATTTCACTATAGCAGTAATAAACCAAATGTTTTGGAACTGTGAGGCATTTGAGGTAACAGCATCTGTTTGTCTGTTCACTACAAAATTAAAATAGTACATTTTTGTGCCACTAGATCCACCTAACGATATTACAAAAATAATCTATCTTAATCTGCCTATAGATAGAAAAGGAAAAAGAGTTTTAACATTTAGAAAAAAAAATTCACCTTTAAGGTCAGAAATGTCCTCAAACGTTATTTTATTATCCAAATTTGTTTCAAAACTCCACAGGCAAATTTTAAACAAGGCAAGTAAAAATGAAGCTGCGTGTGGTCGGCAACACTGGTTAAGTGTGAACGGTTGAGCGATACGATCTGGGCCGTTTTGAGCTTTCAAAGACTTTCCGGACATGTTTATCGTCCCATCATGTATTATAACTGCTCCAGCCAATCACAGGGCAGATGGTAGAAAATGAGGAGGCTAGAACAAGTTCAACAAACTACAACGTTACTGATTTCTCACATGGTTTGGGGCTAGAAAACAATGTTTTTTCTGTCGGTCTGTGAAGACAATAGTTTTGTTTATGTTCGACAACACATCGCGCAACAAAATGAAAAAGATTGTAGTTCAAATTTGAGAAGTGCAGTTATGTCAGTTATGTTTGTAATCTGATGTAGTGATCATACAGCGTACAGTTAATATCTGGTCTCTATGGGTGCTTCGCATCAAAATACTGCAGTATCTGGGATTTTACATCATATCTGACATTGTGAATATTTTAGCAGAACTGGAATTCTCTACTGGCAAATCAGCATTGTACTGTATTGCATAAACTATATTCTAAAGCAGACAACATCTGTGTGTGTGTGTGAGGAGGGAATAACATCTCCTTTAATCTGTAAAATGACTACAGGAGGACTAAATCCACATTCTCTCTCTTCATCGAGCAGGAAGGCAAGCAAGATTAATTGAACATCCGCTGGGCCCTTTGAGAGGACAGAAGTTCCAGCATTGTCCGGTCGCGGGACGGCGCGATGGGGGATGAAAGGAACAAGGACTGTGGTGGACGAGAGGGGCCTAATGAAGGGAGATTAGGAAACAGCGATTTGGCTCTCTGGTGGACGCCGGCCATTATGTTCTTTTGTGCCGGAGCAGCACGAGCCGAAATCTCTCGGAGAGGAGGAGAAGATGAACTGCTTGTGATGCAGTATTAAGGGTGGCCGGCCCCACCCGTGAAACCCCCTTCCTCGTGCCTCACCAGCCTGTGCGCTATTCAACAGTTGCCATTTGACTCCGACAAGATTTACGTCGGAGCAGCTGCCACTAACCCCATTGTTTCGAGGCACGGGCTGGGGCTGGGCGGGTGGCCGCTGTGGCCCGTGGTGGGTTTGTAGGGGTACGAGTTTCTGAATGTGGGTCAGTGTGGATGCAGGTGCCAGAAGTGTGTCGGCTCTTTGTAACTGTGTTAACTGTGTCTGACAGAAGACCTCATGGTGGTTTACAACAGTTGACTGTAGAATTAAAATGTGTAGGGCATGTGGGTGATTCTTAAAGGGATAGTTCACCCAAAAATGAAAATTCTGCCGTCATTTACTCACCCTCGGGTTGTTTCAAACCTGTATACACAGCAAATTGGCCAGTGTTAAATTAACGTTTTAACGTTGTACATGTAAAATGCTTTATATAACATAAATAATACTGATGTAGTATAAAGATCACTGATATCAGTGTGGAGAAACAATTACTTGCCCAAAGAATTAACACTGTCACTAAGATACATCAACACTCATCATACAAACCTCAATGATGGTCACAAGCTACGAAATTATTTAGATAAACAGATCAACTGCAATGCATGCTGGGAATCATAGAGGAGTTTTGTATTATGATGTTACCCAGAATGCATTGCTGCATAAAGTTTTTTGTTGTTGATTTTCACCATTGTTGAGATTCATTTATAGATTCTTGATGTCTGTGTGTTTAAATGGTTGAGAACTTTGTCCCCTTTAACAATAATTGGGAACTGCTACACTGCTGAATCACAGGGTCAAAAGACAAACTAAAGATTACCAAAACATCTTCAGGATAATGCTTTTGCTAATTACCATTTGCCAATATTATCATTTAGCTTATTTTTAGCTTTCTTTTGCTGTAATAAAGACACTTATAAAGCACAATATTTCAACTGAAGAAAAACTCAAATTACTAGAAATCAAGGATCAAGAGCCCAACTCAAGGAAACACTTCTTGTTGTTCATGTTTTCTTCAGTGATTGTTTCTGTTAACAGCAGGTGTTCATTGTTATTGATCAATCAGCTCTTCATTTATCACTTCATTATCTCATTATATGCAACACTGCTTCAGTGTTACTTTAACACCCAATAGTGTGGACACATATAGACACCCAGCATGTTAGGGTTCTGTTAGGGAAACTCGGGAGTTAAAAGCAGGGTAATAAGAATCTTTAATAAGCACCTCACTCAGCAAATACAAAAGGGAATAGTCACAAAATCAAAGGCCATCAAGCGGGCACACTTCAGAAACCCAAGGTCAATCTGACCGGCGAGTCGAAAAGTTTGGAAAACCCAGGGCAAAAAGGCTCGAGCGCTCGGCCACAAAAAGATGAAAAGCAATGCAGTTCTTAACCAGCGGGAAATCCGCAACTGAGCATGAGGCTGACAGTGTCGTCCACTACCGTGGAATGAGAAGACAGAGCCAGAGAATGCTCTGGGCAAAAAATGTCCAATGTACGAAACAGAAGGTCAACCTTTATAGGCAGTTCAGTAATCCACTTTGAGACAGGTAACCGAAAAAGTCCACTAGCCCGATAGGAGAGTCATCTTCCAATGAGAATCCACTAGACCGACAGGGCAGAGATACTTGGATGAAATCCACTTTGACTGACAGGAGAATTATTCCAATGAGAATCCACTAGCCCGACAGGGCAGAGGATACTTGGATGAAATCCACTTTGCCCGACAGGAAAATTCTATTCCAATGAGAATCCACTAGACCTGCAGGTCAGAGATACTTGGATGAAATCCACTTTGACCGACAGGAGAGCATACAGGGACCAGTCTCCAGGACTAGGAAGTGGTTCCCTGTGAGGCTGGGGACATGTAGACGGGAAATCCCTCCAGAGCCGTCAGACCGACCAGCCAGATAAACAGGATCCGTGCAGCGAGTCCGACGCTGCAGGCAGACAAGACACCACGTGGCAAACACAGCTCAGGAGCCTGGACGAAAAAGAGGTGATTAATACGATACCCAAGACTAGATAAACGACCGGTAAGTCGTCGGAAAATAACACTGACAATCTGACAAAGGACGGAGGCACAAGAGGGTTTAAAAAAGGACAATAATCACGGGAGAGAATGAGAAACCAGGAGGGGAGCGAGAAAAACCAGAGCCAACCCAGGTGAACGGAGTGAAACAATAATGAGGTAATTAATGCGGACACGCGAGGGCGGGGCTGTCACGAAGACACCGAGCACATGGTGAGCTGTCAAACCGCACCATGTGTTCGACATGAAACAAAACAAGTGCTCAGACCCGAGACCCCACAGGACCCCCACAAGCGGCGCCACTGGGCGTCCTAGTAGGGGCTCACCTCGTCGTCCGAGATCAAAGACGGGTCCAGAATGTCCCGGGATGGTACCCAACATCTCTCCTCTGAGCCATAACCCTCCCAGTCCACGAGGTACTGGACACCCCTGTGACGAACGTCCAGCAACCTCCTCACCGTGTAGGTGGGGGTGCCATCCACTAGACGTGGGGGAGGGGGGACGGGGCGATTACTGGCAGGGTGAAGGGGTGAAGAGAACACCGGCTTGACCCTGGACACATGAAAAACGGGGTGGACCCAACCAAGGGAGGGATGAAGTCTGAGCTTGACGGTCACCGGGTTAACCACCTTTGCGATGCGGAATGGACCATTGAGCTTGGGCGCCAGCTTGCAAGAAGGCGCCCGGGGAGGCAGGTCCTTGGTAGAGAGCCATACTCGCTGACCATAAATACAGGTAGGAGGAGAGACCCGGTGATGGTCAGCCGCTGCTTTGGTCTGTCTACCAGTTTGGGCCAGACCTCCTCTGGCCTTCTCCCAAGTGCGGCGGCAACGACGGATGAAGGCCAGAGCAGACGGAACCGCAGCGTCGGGTTCCTGCGAGGGAAACAGAGGGGGGTTATAACCAACCGAACACTCAAAGGAAGACATACCTGACATACCAAGGGAAGGGAGTTGTGGGCGTACTCTACCCATGGGAGCTGAGAGCACCAAGAACTCGGGTTGGAGGATGTCAGACAGTGGAGCATTCTACCGAGATCCTCGTTGGCCCGCTCGCATTGCCCGTTGGTCTGGGGGTGAAAACCTGAAGACAGACTCACTGAGGCCCCGATATGTCTACAAATCTCTTTCCAGAACCGGGAGGAGAACTGAGGACCCCTATCCGAAACCAAGTTGACCGGCAAACCATGGAGACGGAAGATGTGATCTAACATCAGTTGAGCAGTCTCCCGGGTGGAGGGAAGTTTGGGCAGAGGAATGAAATGGACCGCCTTGGAGAAACGATTCACCATCGTGAGAACCACAGTGTTGCCCTCCATGGCAGGTAGCCCAGTGATGAAATCAAGAGCTATATGGGACCAAGGGTGGGAGGGAATGGGTAAGGGGCGGAGCAGACCAGCGGGAGGGTGATTGGGCGTCTTACATTGAGCACAAACCAGGCAGGCCAACACGAACTGTCTGACATCATCGGCCAAGGACGGCCACCAGAAGTGCCGGCAGATGGCCGCCTGCGTTCCACGAATTCCTGGATGGCAGACCAATCTGGAAGAGTGACCCCACTGAAGGACATCGGATCGCAAAGCGGGAGGAACTGACAGCCTACCCCCTGGACACTCTGCTGGCACTTGCACCCCTGGTCTGGCCTCCGCTACTCGCCGTTTGATCCCCCAGGAGAGAGCCCCAACTACCACCCTCCCAGGGAGGATGGTTTCAGTCGGGGGCTCCCCCCTCAGTGGTCTCGAACAGGCGTGAGAGAGCGTTGGGTTTGACGTTCTTAGATCCAGGCCGGAACGACAGGGTGAAATTAAAATGGCCGAAGAAGAGTGCCCAGCGGGCTTGACGCAAACTCACCCTCATGGCTGAACGGACGTATTCTAGGTTCTTGTGGTCCGTCCAGACCAAGAAGGGCCGCTCTGCACCCTCCAACCAGTGACGCCACTCCCACAGGGCTAGTCTAACCGCCAACAGCTCCCGGTTGCCGATGTCGTAGTTACGTTCTGCAGGGCTGAGGCGGTGGTAGAAGGTGCACGGGTGCACCTTCCCATCACCAGCGGAGCGTTGGGATAAAACTGCGCCGACCCCAACATCTGACACGTCGACCTCAACAATAAACTGGAGAGCAGGATCTGGAACAGACAGAACAGGTGCAGAGACAAAACAGGACTTTAATTTATCAAAGGCAACCTGTGCATCGTGATTCCACTTGAACAGGACTTTCACACGTTGGCCGTGCTCTCCTCGACTCGGGGCAGAAGGGAACTTCATGGAGGTCAATGCGGTAAGAGGCGCAGCTCTGAGGCCGAAGTTCCTGATGAATCTCCGGTAAAAGTTGGCAAAACCCAGGAACCGTTGTAGCGCCTTGCGAAAGTCGGGGATGGGCCATTCGGCGACAGCTTTGATCTTTGCCGGATCCGCCTTGATACTTTTCGGTGGAGACGATGTTAACAAGGAATGTAACTGAATCGGTGTGGAATTCGCACTTCTCCGCCTTGGCATAAAGCTGGTTCTCGAGTAACCATTGGAGGACCTGCCTAACATGCAGGGTGTGTTCCTGGAGAGAGGGGGAAAAAATAAGGATATCGTCCAGGTACACAAAGACAAACTTATTAATCATGTCTCCCAGAACGCTATTGACGAGGTCCTGGAAGACGGCCGGGGCATTGGTAAGACCAAACGGTAGAACCAGATATTCATAATGTCCTGTGGGCGTGTTGAAGGCCGTCTTCCACTCATCACCTTCTCGGATGCGGACTAGGTGATAGGCATTGCGGAGATTGAGTTTAGTGAAGACCCAGGCTCCCTGCAATAACTCAAAGGCAGAAGACATTAAAGGTAAGGGGTCCAATTCTTAATACTGATGTCATTCAAACCTCGGTAATCGATACAGGGACATAGGGAGCCATCCTTCTTTTCCACAAAGAAGAATCCCACACCCGCAGGAGATGATGAGTGCCGAATGAGACCAGCCAGGAGTGATCATGCCCCTGGGCCGTACGGTCAAATAAGCCAACCATCTCTTTACGGAACACCTCAAATGAGGTGCAGCAGGGGGCCTTAGCATGCCAAATAGCAACTGCCCAATCTTGGGCCGATCCGGAGAGAAGTGCAATGACATAGGCTACTTTGGAGGCTTCGGTGACATAGCGTCGGGGCTGGAGCGAAAAAACAAGAGAGCACTGGGAAAGGAAGGCTCGACAGGAGTTCGGGTCTCCACAGTAAACAGGTGGGCTGCTGGAGTGTGGTTCGGGTTCACGGGAGGTGGGAGCGTGCTGGAGCTCTCCAAGGCGAGCTGTGAGCTCTGCCACCTGAGCGTTGAGGGCTCCGATCTCTTGGGTGGCGGCATTGAGTCGGGAGACCTGTTGCCCTAATAATATTCCCTGTTGGGTGAGGGCTGCGTGTAGAGGGTTGGACCCTGCTGACACCATGTTTGGTCAGATCGTTCTGTTAGGGACACTCGGGAGTCAAAAGCAGGGTAATAAGAATCTTTAATAAGCACCTCACTCAGCAAATACAAAAGGGAATAGTCACAAAATCAAAGGCCATCAAGCGGCCACACTTCAGAAACCCAAGGTCAGTCTGACCGGCGAGTCGAAAAATGGAGTTTGGAAAACCCAGGGAAAAAAGGCTTGAGCGTTTGGCCACAAAAAGGGGAAAAGCAATACAGTTCTTAAACAGCGGGAAATCCGCAACTGAGCATGAGGCTGAGAGTGTCGTCCACTACCGTGGAATGAGAAGACAGAGCCAGAGAATGCTCTGGGCAAAAAATGTCCAATGAACGAAACAGAAGGTCAACCTTTATAGGCAGTTCAGTAATCCACTTTGAGACAGGTAACCGAAAAATCCACTAGCCCGATAGGAGAGTCATCTTCCAATGAGAATCCACTAGACCGACAGGGCAGAGATACTTGGATGAAATCCACTTTGACCGACAGGAGAATTATTCCAACGAGAATCCACTAGACCGACAAGACAGAGATACTTGGATGAAATCCACTTTGCCCGACAAAAGAATTCTATTCCAATGAGAATCCACTAGACCGGCAGGGCAGAGATACTTGGATGAAATCCACTTTGACCGACAGGAGAGCATACAGGGACCAGTCTCCAGGACTAGGAAGCGGTTCCCTGTGAGGCTGGGGACATGTAGACGGGAAATCCCTCCAGAGCCGTCAGACCGACCAGCCAGATAAACAGGATCCGTGCAGCGAGTCTGACGCTGCAGGCAGACAAGAAGACACCACGTGGCAAACACAGCTCAGGAGCGTGGACGAAAAAGAGGTGATTAACACGATACCCAAGACTAGATAAACGACCGGTAAGTCGTCGGAAAATAACACCGACGATCTGACAAAGGACGGAGGCACAAGAGGGTTTAAAAAAGGACAATAATCACGGGAGAGAATGAGAAACCAGGAGGGGAGCGAGAAAAACCAGAGCCAACCCAGGTGAACGGAGTGAAACAATAATGAGGTAATTAATGCGGACACGCGAGGGCGGGGCTGTCACGAAGACACCGAGCACATGGTGAGCTGTCAAACTGCACCATGTGTTCGACATGAAACAAAACAGACAGGTGCTCAGACCCGAGACCCCACACAGCAGTGGTAATTTAACACTGGCAAATTTGCTGTGAATATTTCTTTGTTCTGCTAAACACAGAGAACGAAATTTGGAAGAATATCTGTAACCAAACTGAGCTCATCCCGCATTTACTGCCATTGTAGCGAAAATAATACCACGGGAGTCAATGGGGGATGAGATCGTTTGGTTGCTAACATTCTTCCAAATATTTTCCTTTGTGTTCATCAGAACAAATAAATTTATACAGGTTGGGAACAATCTGAGGGTGAACCAATCATTTTAGGGTGAACTATCCCTCTAAAGCTGCAGTATGGAGTTTCGGTGGAAATAGTGGCACACAATTGTACAAAAAGATGCCAAAATGTTTTTTTTTTTGGAAAAATCTTTGTTGTTTTAAACTGTGTTTAGATCTGCTAAGATCATACAGTCAACATGTTTTAATATTTATAATCACATTATTAGAGATCCATCCCAACAAAAATAAATAAATAAATATTATGAGGAACATCACTGCGTTATCAGCTGAATGTCACCATCTCTCTTTTCATCTCGCTGTTTTTTTTACATCTGACCGCTTGTCAGTTATATTCATTTCATTTTTATGGAAGAGATTAATCTACTATGCCGCTGCCATCATGAAATGAGGAGCGAGCTATCAGAAGATAGCTTCCTCGCACCCTGTAAAAGGGGTTGGACGCAGGTCAAGCATTTAGTAATAAGCCACTGTAGTCCTATAGTGTCATATGACCAAGAACCCTGCACCCGGGCTTATACTCGGACAGAGACCTATAAAACAATGACGGTCAGGAGATGTGACCCACAACTCATCTCTTCTCACATGATAAAACTGCCCAGTTGTTTCACATACATCTGTGTGGTTTATCAATGGATGGAGCATTCAGACATAAATAACAAAAACATAATGCATTACAAATACCAGGTTACCAAGATATAAGGTTAATGCTGTAGGACACCTGTGTGAACATTAAAATTCATATTTTGAAGTCAATTATTTACTTTCATAATAAATGTTGCTGCTCTTCACTCTTTAAAATAAAGGTGCTTCAAAGGTTCCTCACAGCGTTGCCATAGAAGAACCATTTTTGGTTCCGCAAAGAACCATTCAGTCACAGGTTCTTTAAAGAACCATCTCTTTCTTATTTTTTATAATCTGAAGAACCTTTGTTGCCCACAAAGAACCTATTTTGTAACAGAAAGGTTCTTCGGATGTCTTCTATGGCATCAAAGAACCTTTTGAAGCAGGTTTTTTTTTAGAGTGTTGTTGTGCATGTTTCAAAAAGCTTGTGTTCGTAATCCCTCAATAAAATGTAATACTTTGCTCTGCCTTCAAAGCATCGGACTTCCCTCTTGTTTTCTGACCCCTCCCCTCTAGCCATCTGATTCTGATCTTAAAAATCTGAAAAGCTGGCGTGATTTGTTTGCGCATGCCGATCTTGTTTTATTATTTTGTTATCCAATCCAATGACTTTCAGACATTTCTAAGTGTGGTTTAGGTGGGCAAATATTTTGCTGAATATGGCTCCTGTGATGCACAATCTAGGCTGGCGTTTGGGTCTCTTTTGCCTGAATACTATCATTTCTATTCCTATCATTCAGCTGCTGATGTACCAGATGTTTCAGGCCACAGATGATGGATGGCTGATGGCTGCACTGCGGCTCTAAGTGATTGGAAAAGATTGAAGATGTGCAATTCACTTAAGTTCGCCCAGCTCTGCATCAGACCATCAGTGCGATGAGAAACAGAGAGACGCCAGGCAGACACGCAGCAGAGTTATATCTGAAAGGATCACACTCTTCACATGTGAATTCGAAGCTGTTGTGTGAAATGTGAGTTTGAGGATGTTAGTGACTGGAGAGAACAATTGCACGTCCCCATTTACATCAGTTAATACATCACAATACAGTGTGTGTGTGTGTGTGTGGGGGTCAACATAGCAATACTGCACTCTCAGTTCAAACTGTTTCCCATTTATGAGATACATCTGACAAAGCATCAGTTTAGCGAGAGGGCTAGTATTATTTCTTTTTTTTTTTTAAAAAGCTGTGTATACAAAAAGAAACAGCGTTTTTGGTATGTCCCCATTAGATAAAAGTTAACTTGCGTGTGCGTGTGTGTGTGTGTGTAAGTGGATAAATGCATGCAGGGTTAATAGAGGAGAAGTTGTGAGCTTGTGAAGAGTGGGGTGACATACAGAGGCCTGCTGTAATCTAATAACCGCCTCCATCTTTCTAATGCACCTCTTTCTGCTCACATGCTTGAAAGTGGAAACGCTGGCAATGATGAATAGACCTCTGTGAATGAAGTATCCTGTGATATATCAAATAAAAGTAAATTTGCTTTCATTATTGATGCCAGGGTGCTGGAGTGTGTGCAGCCATCGCATCCTCGCGGCTGCAACAGACAGACAGAAACATTTTGAATCATCGCAGCTGGTTCAATATTTCAATACGAAGTCTGGATGTTTCTCTGTTAAAACACTTACAATGGGATTACCAATGATATTTCCACACCGTCTGTTTAGCAAACAGTTCGAAGGCACTTCATATCTCATAATACATTCGGGCAGCTCTCCAGAGTCTTCATGCCGTGATGGAAGAGTAGACAGACGGCCTTTTTGTGAGAAACTTTGTTTGCCAAGGCATCACTTCGCCTTTAACTTGTACATTTTGAACCTGCAGTTTGGCACGCAAGTTGTCCAGTGTCAGTGTGGGTTGTTGAGAATTTAGACAGATACACAATTATTATTATTATTTCAGTGAATGAAGAGGTAAAGTGCCATTGCCTGTATCTCCCATACAGAAATCTCATATATGGATATATATGTAAAACACATTTGTTCAAATACAGCCATACATCCGATATCTCTATAAATTCATACTTGAAACAAGGCAAATAAAGTTAGACAATTTTAATCAGATTTAAAGTGGCCATAACTCAGACAGTTTCTGCATATCTCATGATAATCTTGAGTCCTTACAGAATAGTATCGCACCCTTCAAATATCCGTAGAGTCTTTAGTTTGGTCACATTTATAAAAGACAGTACAATTATTTCCGAAAACATAGGACGCGGGCGGGGGGATGTGGGGGTGAAACTAAAGCACGTGCCCACCCATTGCCAACAAAACACAGACATATGACTCAGTTTCACTTACCACGTTCAGTTTATGTCCAGCATTTTCTAGCTCTGGGACCGCTCCATCTATCAGTTTCAAACGATCTCCAAATCCAGGCTTATATCCACCGTTTATATAACATCCATCACTTAAATGCCGTGAACAAACAAAAACACACCTCTCACTGTGGCAAGAGTAACAAGCTGCAGCTGCAGGCCCACAGCGCAGTCAGTCTTGATGTTAAGCGGGTCTCGCTCGTCGGTTGATGCTGCGGGCTATTTCTTTCGCCTTGCCTTGGGCGTGCTTTGGAGAATTGCCCAATAAGGGACTAAGAAAAGTTGTTACGAAACTTTCCGAAACCTATACGAACGTTGGGGTAGTGTATTGAGCACAGAAATACTATGTCATACGTCCAACCAGATATTTGACCAGTTGACCATGTCAAGCATGAGAAGACAGCACGTTTAACATTGTAAAGAAGTCAGAATTGTCAGGACTCTGTCCTTCCTGTTTTCGAGTTCTTTAACTCTTTGGACAGGGTCGTGACAGTACCATGTCTTGTGTGTGTGTTTCGTCTTGTGTGGAGACACGTGGCGGTTTGTTTTGACATTTCGCCGCGTGTCCTCCTGTCTTTCGTTTAGCTCCGCCCCCTTGTTTCTCCATTAGTGTTTCATCTCCCTCACCTGCCCGTCACCGTCCTTGTCCTGTTATCCTTCATTAGTTTTCCCCTGTCTTTTTTCCCAGTCCTTGTCAGTTCATTGTGTTCGTGTCGTGTGGATTACGTGTTTCCCCTGGACTACGTTTTTCCCCTGGGCTATTTTCTTGTTGGATTTATTATTTGGATTATTCTTCGTGTGTACTTTATCCCCGTTCGGGAAGTATTTTAGTTTGTTTTCGTGTTTTGTACAGTTTTCCCCATCGTGGATTTTTGTTGTGTTTACATTTATTAAAATCTTTTGTGTTACCCGTACTGCTGCCTGCGTTTGGGTTCTGTCTCCGTACATACGTGACAAGAATGCATGAAACACTGTTGCATGCCCCCTTTAAAGTATATGGATATGTTTGCAGTGCATGTTACAATAGTTAAAGAGTCTTAAAGGAATGGAGTATAAAATGGCAACAGATACAATATAGATCAAAATATATTACATCAAAATTAACCATAAAATCAAAATTCTGTCATAATTTCTTCAACCTGATGTCATTTAAAAACCTATACATGACACTTTTTCTGTAGAACACAAAAGAAGATATTTTGAGAAATGTGTCAGTGGTTTTGTGTCCATTCAATGGATGTCAATGGAGGCCAGTGTTACCAACATTCTTCAAAATATCTTCTTTTTGTGTTTTGCAAAAGAAAGTCATACAGGATTTAAATGACATGAGGGTGATTAAATATTTTTTTTCATTATCTGAATTTTATTCAACTATTCATTATTCAGTGTTGGGAATCGAAAAACGAAATCGGAAGGTTAGGATACTTGAAACTTAAGCTTAAATTCCTCAAATCAATTTCTGTGTGCATATTTAACTTGTGATCTGCTGATATCTCAATACCTACGAAAATTAACCATATTTTTAAGCATAGTTTAACAATAATATTCTCAGTAAAGCACAGGAACCACAAATTTTGGTAATACAATTTGTAATAAATCAGACAAAACATGGTTTCTGTGTGTATATATAGACAAACGGTGATTATAAATATACATTTTTTGCAAACCAGTCAATAAGCAGGCTAAATGATCATACAAAGTAGCTGTGTCCGAATTCGCTCCGCCATTTTGCAGTGTTGTCCGAATTCTGAGTGAACAACTTATTCCCTACATTCGTTTATTACTTTTTTACCCACAATGCACTCTGATTCAGAGTGTACATGGGGCCCTATTGTACACCCGGCGCAACGCGGCGCAAGGCGCAGCGCAAGTGTTTTTGCTAGTTTCCGCCCAACGCAGTTCTCATTTTCCCATCCTGCGCCGCATTGTTTAAATAGCAAATGCATTTGCACTCATTTGTGCGCCCATGGGCGTGTTGGTCTAAAAAAGAGGTGTGCTCAGGCGCATTGTTGGCGCGTTGCTATTTTGAGGAACTTAAAATAGACTGCTCCATAGACCAACTCAAACCTGGTCTAAAGTCTAAAGTCAATGGCGCAATATTTTTTTGTTTAAAAAAAGAGCGCATTAGCAGAAAATGCACCTCTGGGTGGGTCCACATACAACACGCTTTCACTTTACTTATTACACAGAGGGAAGCGCAGCAGCACACAAACATGCCAAATATAAAAAAATAAATGGTTTACAATGTAAAATATTATTATTGTGTAATGTGTACATGAAGATAAAAATCAATAGGTGACTATCGTAACTCCGGTTCTCTGAAACATTGAGTGGAGAGATTCGCCTATGGGAAGGGCATCCATACCTGACCTCTGCAGAAGCATCTAATTGCACCAAGTCTGGCTAGACAGACAGAAGCGCGCAGCCAATGCCAGGTAAGGCCCCACCCCCTTACCTGAGCATATATAAGGTCTGCTTGTGCTGCTGTTCTTCAGTAAGTATATTCACTTCTCGTGTAGCAAGCGGGGCAAAGCTGGTGGATCTCTCCACTCGATGTTTCAGAGAACCGGGGTTACAATAGTAACCTATTGTTCTCTTTCATCATCTCGTGTTCGAGATCCACCTATGGGAGAGACATGGACAGCTCCCCGATTGCCCAATACACTCACAGTGAGGTTCTGAAAGCCAGAAAAGACGGTCACCCCCAAAGAGGCGGTGCATGACACGTCCCATAATTATGTCCCTGGCAGCCCTGATGCACACACATAGCTGCTGCACACATACAGGACAGGAACATGTATGAGGCACACACATGTAATTAACCCAGCAACACATATATACCACCCAGGCCGGAATGTGAATGCATGCTTGGTGACATGAATGCGCACGGCCCACCGGCCCGTTCAACCCTCGTTACCATAACAATATGTAAACAGGAGGTGAAGGAATATAACAAGGAGGGGCTATGAAGACCCCACTCCTAAAACAAAATGTGCTACCGAGGTTTTGGTGACATCCAATCGGTAGTAACGCACAAACGTATGGGGAGAAGCCCAGCTGGCTGCAGAGCAGATGTCCTGCAGTGATACTCCCCTGAACAAAGCCCAAGAGGCAGCTAAGCCCCTCGTGGAATGAGCTCTGATGGTACCTGGGGGCTGCACTCCCCTTGATTCATGTGCAACTGCTATAGCGTTCACAAGCCAATGTGAGAGGCGCTGTTTAGATATGGGACTCCCCTTATGAGGGGGTGCCCACGAAATAAAGAGCTGGTCGCTCTTCCGGAAAGCACTGGTCTTGGACATATATGCCTGTAATGCACGAACAGGACACAGAGCATTCAGCCTCTGATCCTCCACAGAGGAAAAAGGCAGAGGGTGAAAAGCTGACAGCTCCAACACCTCCGAAGTGAATGTAGGGAAACATTTAGGCATAAAAGCCGGGTTAGGTTTAAGAAAAACCTTATCTCCACTCAAAGAGAATTTAGTGCACGATGTATTGAGAGTGCATGTAGCTCACTGACACGTTTGGCTGATACCAAGGCCAAGAGCAAAGCCGTCTTGAAGGACAACAGCTTCAGGGAAATACCTCACAGGGGCTCAAAGGGATACTGAGACAGGGCCTCCAGCACCAAGGAGAGGTCCCATTCAGGGACGGTTCTCCTGATGACTGTCAAGGAGCGACAGTCACCCTTCATAAATCTGCGGATTAAAGGATTCTGCCCGACTGTTGAGCCCTCAAAGCCCACATGACAGGCAGAAATAGCTGCCAGGTAGACCTTAATTGTGGAAAAAGACCTGCCTTTATCCATAAGATCCTGTAAGAAACACAAAATATCAGGAGCTGAGCACTGATATGATGTGAGACTGCGCCCATCACACCACTCTTCAAACACTTGCCACTTACAACCATATATGGACCATATTTTGTATAGTGGCAACCACACGCGGGTGAAGAAACTTCCTGTGTGGCGGATAAATGCCTATGTGGAAAAAAGCATCCTTGAGATTGACCGAAGTGAACCAGTCGTACTGTTTTATGGCGCGGGACAGAGTGCCGTGGTTTAAAATTCTGAAATTGTATTTCCTCAAATGTTTGTTCAACACTCGGAGGTCCAATATGGGGCGGAGAGAGCCGTCCTTCTTTGGGACCAGGAAATAATGGGAATAAAACCCTTGACTTATCAGGCTGGGAGGTACCACCTGAATCGCTCCCTTCATTAAGAGAGAAGAGATTTCTCCTTTCAGAATGTGAGCGGAGCTCTCCTCCACGTGAGAAGAGAGAACTCCGTTGAAAAGCGGGGGTTTCATTATAAACTGCAGTCTGTAACCCTGCATAATTGTTCGCATCACCGACTCTGGAGGCGCAACAGTCTGCCAGGCGGACTCGTAATTCGCGAGCGTCCCCACCGGGGCCGGTGAAGTGCCGAAATCGCGCGTCGCCGTCACCGTGTCCCCCATCCGAGTCAGAAAGGCTGAGCTCGATACACTGGGTAGCGGCAACTTTTGAGCTTTTTCGGAAGCACAAGGCAATGGCTGCAATGCTCCGGGTTCTCCAAAGCCTCTTCTTCATGCTTGAGGCCCAAGCAGACCACGCAGAACTCGTGAGAGTCCTTAGCTGCGATGAGAGCCGGGCAGGCCCATGATGAGCTGGTCCCGGGAGCAGTGGCAGATTTAGAGAGCGACATGTAGGCGAAAAACTCGTTAATATCCGTGGCGGGCAGCCGTGGAAAGTAAAGGGGGAGCAGGTGAAAAAAGCACGAGCGTGGGCGGCTCAGGATGAATAGAAAACACACAGCTAACCTGGCTGAATAGACGACTGTCACGTCTAGCACAGGCTGATCAGACGATATGTCCTCCTGAAGACAAACATTGAGCAGCGAAAATCCAACCGTGTTTAACTGCGTTAAAGCAGAGATCGTGAGAAGCGAATGACAACTGAGGAACAGCAGCGCAAGCAGACCTTATATGCGCTCAGGTAAAGGGGTGGGGCCTTACCTGGCATTGGCTGCGCCCTTCTGTCTGTCTAGCCAGACTTGGTGCAATTAGATGCTTCTGCAGAGGTCAGGTATGGATGCCCTTCCCATAGGTGGATCTCGAACACGAGATGATGAAAGAGAACCGGCTTGTCATGTAGATGATCTGCTCGCGCGCTTTTACCTCACGCATGCATGAGCATATGGAAGGCAAATAGTTTGACTTCTGAACTTTGGCGAAAATTCGCGCCGCGTTAACCAAACACCCAGCTAACGTGATCACGTGATTGTTACGTAACTGCAACGTAATATGACGACCAAACTTTCGTTGTGGCAATGTAACTAGTTACGTCGTGACAACCGGAAAAGTGAAATTCCTGGATTCGTTGCAACAACGTAATTTCGTGACGTTGTTAGTAAGATAGTAAAAGAGGACATTGTCACAACGTGGAGGTTACTTACTAACAATGTCACAGAGTTACGTTGTTGCAACGAATCCAGGAATTTCACTTTTCCAGTTGTCACAACGTTACTAGATTACGTTGTCACAACGAAAGTGTGGTCATCAGATTTCGTAATCATACCGTTGTGACAACGTCAGATAGTTAATATACTCATATATAAATGACAAATGCATACTCAAAATTCAGTTCATTTATTGTACAACACTACACAATAACATTTTATTATTTTGCTTCGACAACTGTCAAAATAATAAAATAATAAAAGCTTCAAGAAACGTGGAATGGGTTTATATCAATTAACAGTAATTTGTATAACACCTAATTAAATACGTAATAGCTATATAATAGTTATAAAACAGCATAAATACAGAGGCCCAATTCACATTTCGCGTCTTTTCCGCGCGCATATTCGTTATTTTAAATGTAGATGCGCGGCAGGCGCGCGGAAATAGGGGGCGACGCGGTCGCGACCTGCATGCGGTACGACGCTGTCACGGTCCCACCGTCTTGTTTATGAAATTCTAGTCGTGTGGTGGGATCGGGGCAGAGTCCTTGGGTTTTATGTGGGAAGGCCATGAGATGTTTGTTTTTACCTCTCATGTGTTTTTCCAGTGTCTCGTCTCTGTTCCCGCCATCTCGTTTCCTCGTTATCCTTCCCTAAGTGTTTGATTACCCACACCTGCCCCGTGTCGTTATCCCTCGTTTGTCTTCCCTTTAAATACCCTCTTGTTTCTTTGTCTTGTGCTCGTGGATTGTACTGTGTTCCGTGTATGTGCGTGTACTGCATTGTGTTTGTGTTGATGCTCGTGCCCGTGTTGTCACCCGTGTTCCTGTTCCTTGGCCTGTTCGTGTTTTGTGAGTTTTTGCCTTGTATTATTTAAGACGTTTGGTCGTGTCTTTGAGTTAGTTTATTTGTCTTGTTTTCATTTTTTGCCCCCTCGTGGGAAGTCTCTTGTTTTATATATATATATATATCAGTTTCGTTTTACCCATTGTGGGTGTTTTTGTTTGTGTTTTGTAAAATAAAAGTATCTGTTAACCCCTTCACTGCCTGCCTGCGCTTGGGTTCTCTTCCACCACGCCTTTTCGTGACAGACGCGCTCTTTTTTTCAGGCGCATCGGCGCTGCATCGAGATGAAAAAATCTCAATTTTTCAGAAGGCCGCAAGCGCACCGCAGGTCATGTGACACAACCAACCAGCCAATATAGACAATCTTAATGAAGATTGAGACACAGATGATCACAGCATAACTAAATCTAGTAGCAGAGTTATTGCAAGGTATTTTCAGTGCATATAATCCAAATATCCTTTGTTTATACCTCCTCGTCTCAACGACTATCGTGGCCCATGGTTGCTTAGCGACGACAGACGCCAGGAGAGTGCAAAGTCCAGGCACTTTGGAAACAAAGGAGAACGCAGTAAAGCTCGCGTTTTCCGCGCAGAAGATGTGAATCGGGCCTTATTCATCTCGATGCGGCGCCGACGCGCCTGAAAAAAAGAGCGCGTCGCGACCGCGTCGCCCCATATTTTTGCGCGCCTCTACATTTAAAATAACGAATATGCGCGCGGAAAAGACGCGAAATGTGAATCGGGCCTTAAAGGGAATTAGAGATGAGACTCTGATTGGTTTACTGCACGTTGCTCGACCTGATTTTGCCAAGTGGTTGATGTCCTCAGGACAACATATTTTGTTGACCTAAGGACAACATTTTTATAAATAAAACCTAAACCCACACCAAACCCCAACCCTAACCATAACTTACCCCTAAAATCAGAGGGAAATGATAAGTGAAAAACAATGGTCTAGAAGCACATAATCCTGGTTGGAGATTAAACTTAAAATAAACTGTAAATTTATTTCTGAAATCTGATTGGTTAATTTAAATGTTGTCCCAGGGTCAACATGATGTTGCCCTAAGGACATCAACCACTTGGCAAAAACAGGAGAGCCACTGCACGTTACCCCAAAAAACACCCTTACTCATTAAGAGAATCAGGACAACCCGTTTAGACCATGCAACCGGGCGCGCCGACCGTTTTCCCGTCTTTAAATGAGCAAAAGTGGATTCGGACACGCCCTAATTGCACCTGTGCCGTGCACTTTAAACCATGCTTAGATCGTGAAAATAGGGCCCAGGATGTACACTCACTCACTATTTTCCATGAGACAGCGTGAATCAACCGCTTGATTAGAATCACCGGAAGGAAAGTGACCGTTAATGCCACGAATGGACGTTTATACACTTTTGTTCGTTCTTGTTGACAGTTATTTTCCTTTTTAAAACTAAACAGATTAAATGAATGTTACAGACAGTAGTGTTTTATTTTAAATATTTTAAATAATTTTATTAAACGTTTTAAATAAATGTTATGGTAAATAAACGTTTGTTCTCTTTATTATAAACTACTACAATAAACGTGACAAATAAGTTGATAAATAAACTTTTTTACATTACAATCTATAAAGCCACGCAGGTTATAAGTGGTATGAAGAATGTCCGTGACATTACTGTCAGATGCAGGGTTTATTACATCAGTGTCCAAAGCATTCCCTTCTTCCCCATATAGTGGACTATTTAGCGTTCGCTATATGGGGAATAGTGAATGAGTGAACGAGTGAGCGAATTCAGACGCAGCTGTTGATATCTAAATGTTTTCCCTCAACTGTGGAATCGATAAGAATCTGAATCCTTAAGCAGAATTGATATTGGAATCGGAATTAAAATGATATCCAACCCTGTTCAATATTTTCATAATCTGAATCTTATCATCTTGACTGTAAATTTGGATTGTTTTGATTCTGGATGTTGATCGTTCAATACATTCCAGACATGCTTAAATATACAATATAGTAGTAACATCTATAACACAATAACACCATAAGTCAACCATAGTTTACATTTCAAGGGCATTACTTGCCATAATTAATAATTTCATCCTTAAAATTTATATTGTGTTGTCAGAATAGTTGTCAGAACTATTCTTCAAAATCTTTTTAGAAGTCACTTAACTGTATCCGTGGCCATATTCACGAATATTCACATTAACATATCCTGTCATAAAACAGGAAATAAAAGCTACCTCCATTAGCTCATGAACATTCTCAGTGGAATAAACTCTTCAAATTCTCAGTGGAAAAGATTGACATGTCATGCACTTGGCGAGAGCATTTTTCTCTTGTGTGATGTTTGTATGTGGCTAGTAGTTTGTGTTCTTGACCCATGTTCCCTTCAGGGTCAAAGGGTCAGTATATCTCGTTCATTATTCACACATGCACTTTGACCTCTAGGGAACAGGGCAGAAGCTGCCCTGCATTTTAGCTCTCATTCAGGCCAGTGACCAGATGAACCACTGGCCCTCTTCTATGTTTTTGTCTTTTGGTCTTTTGGCAATTCAATCTTTTTGACCGACTTATGCTACAAGCATTGAAATATTATATTATATTTGTTAAGGTACGATATGACCTTTCTAGTATATTTGCAATGCATCGTTCCCATAGGAATTGTTCACATACAAAAGAAAATTCTGAAAATTCACAACAAATGTCATTGCAAACTATCACTGAAATTTTTTTTACGCTGAAGTTACTTAAAAATATAGTGCATCATTTTTGCGACCAATTTTTTTAGCCAGTTCTACATCAAATTTTAAGCAGCATTACCTTAAATTCTTTAGTAGGAATTGCTTAATTTTTTGAGTAACCCTAACCCTATTCCCAGCAAAGGATTTTGCTTAATTTTTTCAGTTGGTGTGACTCACAATTTTAAGTTGTTTTTACCAACACATTTTTGTTATTTCTACCAAAAAAGTCTAGTTTACCCTCATGATAAAATGTAAGCTCATTTAGATTAATAATTTTATGTTCTTAACACCAAAAATACAGAAACAATGGACAGCTGTGAAATGTTAAAATCTTTATTTTTTCACAGAATAATTTAAATATGAAACATACAGCAGTACAGAAATGTAAATTTCATTGTACAACAAAAAACAAATAAACGATACTAAACAACAGGCATTCTGACAACATTATGACAACAGTAACCAACATGGCTAAGGCTAGTGGTTTTTAACATTTGTGGTGTTGTATGCATGAGTGTGTATGTGCGTTTGATAACAGTGAAGAGTTATGTTATTTATATAATGTTTGTGTGTGGTCTTGTATGCTTGCATGTTAAGTGTGGTGTTGAGATGAATATGGAGATCTGGAGATCCCCCGTCTGGTGATTACTGTGCTCTGCAAGGTTGATTAACTTCACCATTATTGTCCTGAAACAAAACAATATGATATTAATGTATAATATCAATTTAGAATAGTATAAAATATATAAATATACATACTGATAATTAAAAGAATGTAAAGAATCAATATGAACTGTTATGTTACACACATAGGTCTGCTGCATCATGTGGATTCTGCTTAAGTTCTTACCTAGTTCTGTATAAGTTCCTCACTATGAAAACCATGTCTCCCAAGCTTTTTTTTAACATTCATTCAGGAATTGGCTTTACTAAAATATAAAACAACGATATTAAAGTCACATAATGGAACTTTACCAGAACTTCACATAGTGCAATGTTACACTAACAAAGTTGATTGTACTTAACAATACTGCGTTTTGTTCACTTACACTGCTCAGCATGCAAAATATGCGTTTATGACACACACAAACAATTATATCAGTACTACAATAAAAAAAATATCACTAGCCTTAGCCGACACAATTCTCCTCTATCTTGTCTGCAAAGTGACAGTGTGCCGTTCTAAGTAGGTTTCTAACCAACACAATGCATAGAGATTTGAGCCCGCTGTTCCAACATCCGCCTCGCACTTCAAGCTCACGGTAAACGGTCACACCCTGTCCGCACCTCAAGATGCCACATGACAAAAGATAACAGGAACCATTAACAAACAAGGGGTTTGTCGCGTTGCATCGCAACCCTGGCATGCGGTATAAACAGATGAAAGGTTTGAAATAAAGCAATGACGGCTTCGCGCTCTTTTTAACTCACTTAAAAACGTTGTATGTGGCGCGTTGTGTCAAATTACAACTAAAAAGCTCAAGGAGCTGGACAGCGAATATAAGTATCAAGGTGATTTCATGCCTTCATAAAAGTAGACAATCGTGATTGTTTACCATAAATCTCATTTAAGCAACGTAAATAAAATGTCTTCTCACAAAAGTTGAAATGCACTGTGCGGGCATGTTTCTGTAGGCTACATTTGATATAGGAGCTTATTTAAAACACTAAGAAACGTGCACCACCACAATTAAACTTATTTAAAATGAAAACACTAAGAAACATGTATCTTCACACTATTGGTGGGATGTATTTTATTTAAAACATTTTAGTATAAAACAAGTTAAGTTTACTCACCTTTATCGTCTGAGGAGATGATTTTCAGAAAATGACCGCTAGCCTTAAAAGCCAGTCAAGTGCTGTGTCACATGATCTAACCAAATCTTAAAATGTTTTGTCAAATTGACTAATAACCAGATTCATGCGACTTTACTAAAAATGTCTGCTGTGTTAGCAAACCTAATCATTATTTTAAGCAAACCGCAATCTCAATAAATTTTGTAACATTTATAGCAAGAAATTAACTTATTTTTTTGAGGAAAATCTGCCTATTTAATTGAGCCATATTTACTATGGCCATGAATCATTTTTTACAGTGAAAAGTAGGCAACCGGAAATCTTTCCTCTTCTGCAGCTCTTTGCGGGATAAATGGTGTTTGAGCACAAAACACTGTAATATGTGTTCTTCTGCATGCAGAACACACCGAAATAGATATTTTGAAGAATGTTGGTAACCGAACACAGCATAGACCTGTGTAATGTTTGGGTATACACAACAGCACATAACATTTGATATTCATGTGCGTATAACAGTTGTTCTTGAGCATTCACAAACCTGCTTTGAGATAAATCAAAAACTCTCTCTGGTCCTGGATACTAAACACGCTGCCATGAAAAACATTCTTCTGGCTTATGCTGTGCAGATCCTTTACCTGTATGGAGCTGCATTCTATATTAGTTTATTTGCTTCACTTCATTTCTGCCCTCGCTGTACTGCAATGCGCAGGGTAATTTAAAACCATGCAGGCTCTCCAGCGTTTGCAGGATACGTCAGCTGTGCAAATGTATGAATTGGTCCACGCTGTGTTGTCCTGTTAAACTTATGAGATGTGCAGGTACCGGCACGGGCCGGGGGGATGGGTGCCGGAGTATCGATCTCTTCTGGGATATTTTGACCATCTCTCTCCCTGTTGCCATGACGAATAGCCCAGCCAACAAATTCATAGCAGCAGGGTGGAGAGAGGCTGTCCTCACGTATGATCAGGCCTCCAGAGACAGCGAGTGAAAGAAATGCTGAGACTATATACAATGTTAGCAGTAGTTTGCTAAGGTAAGCGTATTACTCGCTCATACTGTGCTAAACCATTAATAATAAACTTTAGTATGTAACTTATCTTGTAGTGTTTGTGCTACAGACTTGAATGATATCATGGGGTGTTTATGACGGGATGTGCGAGTTAATAGATTCACTTATAAATGGGTTAAACCAGCCATAAATGTGCATTTAAATGTACATAAAAAATATTTCACTAGGTAAACTACAGTAGAAATGTGTTCCATTTTTTATTCCGGTTAAAATATAGTAGCACTTTACCATGTAAAATTAATATTACTAATGTTCATGTTATTAGTTTATAAATAAACTTTTTTCATTTTTAATTTGTGTTGTTCATAATACACTGCCTAATGTTAATTTATACAGTAATTACAGTCATTTATACTTAAAATGTAAATAGTGTATTACTATACTGTGTGCTATATGTTAAACTCACATTAACTACACTGTAAAAAATGACACAGCTATTTACTTAAAAAAAATGAAGGTAACAGTATTACACAAAATATTTTTAAGTACTTTAAAGCATATTTTTAACGCAATATTCCACGAATAAATCAAGTAAAATTACCTAAAATATTTAAGCACGTCACATGATAAACTTTGAAAAATCAAGAAGAAATACTAATTTGAGCATTGGAGATAACTTCTTGGTCTTTTTTAACTTCAGTTTAACATTTATTGTTGTTTATAACATACATGATGTACAAGTAAGCTGAGAGTTGACTCAGTACTGACATTAGCATTACTGTTCACTGTGTGAAAAAACAAAACAGCTTGAGCTCTCCCACAACCTAAGCACAAGCACCACTCTTCTGAAAGATGGTAACCACGAAACTCAGAAATACAAACAGAATATCTTCTAAATCTTAAAGACAACTGAACAATAAACACTATCAAGTCTTTCATTTTATTCTAAAGCACATAAATAGCACATTTTCACAAGAATGACTCTCCTAATGCTGTCGCATGCAGAGCATGCTGGGAACTCTAAATTCACTGCTCAGTTAGGGAAATTTACTTAAATAATTCATGTACTTCCACCACAAAATAATTAAATAAAGATCCTTTATCCAATTTTAAGTGGGTTGAACATGATAAAATTAAGTTGAATTCACTCAATTATTTGTGCATTTAGAATTCCAAGATATTTCTATAATTTTAACTTAAATTTTGGTTAAAAAAACAAGGACACAATTGTATTAAGTCAAGTTTACTCAATTAATTTCATGAAATCTACTACGACACAGAATCATTTTTTACAGTGTACCGTTATATTTAAAACTTACCTATAGTTTTATTACAATATAAATGGTATTCATGTTTTTTGGAGAAATCAAGTATTTATATAACCACAGGTTTACTGCAAAACTATGGTATAACTATGGTAACGGTAACAAAACCATGGTTAATTTGTAGTTACTATTAATTTTCATAATTTAAGGTAACATTAATAAATGCTGTAAAAGTATTGTTTACGCGTTTCACATATTGTGCCATTGCAAAATTAATGTTTTTACAGAAATATTTTTTTGTGATTATCTGCTTATTTTTAAGCATTTGTTAAATATTTAAGGGATAATCCATGGCTTCGCGTCGGGTTGTTCTTCGCCTCCATGTCGTGCATTAAAATCCTTTAATCCACGTCTAGCCTAGCACCCGCCTCGCGTTGGGTGGTTCTTTGCCTCCATGTCGTGCATTAAAATCCTTTAGTGCATGGCTAGCCGTGGATTATCCCGCTTATACCATGGTCATTTGCCAAGTTAAAGCTGTTATTGATGTTTACAGTGAGATTTTTGATAAGACAGGTGAAAATGACAGTTGTTTTCGTCAGTTAATTTCAAATGTTGATCACTGGAACTACCAGTGCATTAAAGGGTTTTAACGCACACCTTCCAGTCAATCAGAATCGAGTATTCAAACAGACCATGGTAAAAATAAAATATCTCCTTAAAGTATTCATTGGATATATTACCCTTTTGGAGTGTGATGTCACTGTATTGTCATACTTTTAATGAGGTACTCTCTTAGTGTCAAAATATGTCTTTATTGTCTTAAAAGGGAATAATATGCATCTGATCAATAGACACAATTGTAAAGCCCTGGTAAGATTTTGTATATATTATACAAAATATATTTGCTCTGTTGCACGATGTGGATGAAAATATCTGCAGCATGATTCATTGGCAAACATGCAGCCACATGCTGAATAAGTGTTTAGCCAACACTAATGGAAAGTTTCCTCATTTACAGGACGGATGACTATGCGGACAGAGGCTGAATATTTTGGTTAGCTGTAATAAATGTGTTATTGATAATATTGAGCCGCTGCCTGATCTGTTCGGCCTGTCTCGCTTATCCATATTTATTGGCTTGTTTTGAATCAACAGTAATTCTCTATTGTGTATTTGGCAAAGGGACAGATCTGTACGGGCTTGGGAAGGCTGCTGCTTGACAGGTGGCTGTAGGAATGGTTTTGTAATAACTCAAATGTGATTGTTCATATGGTTGCAGGGGATTTTTGATCGATCTCTCTGATGTTTTCTCAATGTTTGTTCGTGCTGTTGAGGAAAAGGTCTTTGCAATCAAAGTTTTAGTTGTTTTTCTGTTTTTGTGTGACATCTGCCGGATGTTGTTTTCGGTCTGAGCGTCTGTGGTTATGCTGTTTCTTAATGATGACTGCCGTAAAAACATTATATAACTGTAAATAACTTTTAGATCTTAAGGTTAGATATGACATCATAACTTTACATTAAGGAACCCTTTATGAAGCATTTATAAATGTGTTCATTAATGATTAAAAAGTAATTTACAAATGCATTATAAATATGGATGAATAAAAAGGGGGATTCTAACGAAATACCTGCCAAATAGTGAGCAGGTATAAGAAAAACAACATAACAGTGTCCAGTTTGACAGCCTATATTTTACAAACAACATCACGATAATAATGAATCTGCTTTCGAGTCAAAAAAATAATGAATAAATACATTTATTAAGCATTTATTACATGTGAGTTAAAATGGCTCACTATTTGGCAGGTATTTCATTAGAATCCCTATTTTTGTTCATGCAGTTATAACTGCTTCGTAATGTATTAGTAAATGACTTATTTTTCATTAATGAACACATTTATAAATGCTTTATAAAGGGCACCTTAATGTAAAGTTTCCTGTAGCTCAGTGGTTAGAGCATGGCGATAGCAACACCAAGGTCATGGGTTCGATCCCAGGGAATTGCACATACTCAGAAACAACTGTATAGTATAATGCAATGTCGCATTGGATAAAAGCGTCTGCCAAATGCATAAATATAAATGTAAAGTGTTACCTAATTTTTATATTGTAAATCATTGAGGATCAGTATCATCTGCAGAAAAGAAAATGTGTATGCTTTTAAAAAACCCAATTTAAAGTCCAAGTGAGCCGTAAACCAGAAGTTGTGATCTTTTTACTTTCGTATTCTGACACATTTTCGAGTGAAATGGAATTTCGAATAAGGAAAAAATAGTGGGCATGGCTTGTTTTTTCACTGTGATTTCATTGGATGTATAAAAACAGCTGTCGCATTTTGAAATGGAACTGGCAGCAGACTGACAGTTGAAGGGGGGGAGTTAACGGATGCCCCGCCCAAGCCGTATGTCATTTGAGATGGATAGTAACTAGAGGACGGAAGTGCATTTTCAGATTATAACTGAAGAATACGAGGGCACATTAATTTTAACAAGAGACTGATCCACATTGGTAAGCTATTTACTATAAATGCTGCAAGATTTCATGAAAAATAGGATTTGTAGTTTTTAATTTCAACGAGACTTTAAAATTTAGTTCAAAAACTGCCTTAAATGTTTAATTAATGTTAAATCAAATTGGCTTTACAAATCACTTGAATTTAAATTATATTAAAACATCAAGTTGCATTTCATAGAACTTATATAATGGGTTAAAGTTGAAACTGGTTGTAGCATTGGAAAAATATTTCCACAATTACAACTTTGTGACTTTAGCAGCTTTGTCACTCAGGTTGCAGTTTATTGTCTCTTTATTTGGACATTCAAACAAGATCTGTGCAGAATATTCACGAAAAAAATGTGAATTGGTTGACATTGACAGCACTTCCTCAGTCCTGCATGTGACCAGCGAAGTTTAGGGTGGACCACGTTCTGTTGCAGGTTTATTTCTGAGACCATGACGAGCCTGGAGGCTCCTGTAATTTAGCAAACAGGTGGCTATGAGAGTCTGTGTGTGTGTAGAGGGACAAAGATATAGTGAGGGAGAGCGAGAGATAGAGAGAGTGAAGGATGAGGTTTATATTTAGCAGCAAATATTTTATGAGGCTTTTCTGTCCACTGATCCTTCATAGCGAGTCACCAGTTCGGTCGAGCATGACAGTATTTCAGCACTGGCCTTCCGCCAGCCTCCCGACAGGAAGTGTGCGTGTGTGTGTGTGTGTGTGTGTGTGTGTGTGTGTGTGTGTGAAGGATGCAGCCCTGTGGAGACTGACTGTGCAGGTGAGAGTCGTTTAAAGCCACACACTACAGAAACAGTACAATGACAAATAGTTCAGCAGGATGGCAGTAGAGGAGGGGTGTCGGGGAAGAGAGAGAGGGGATTAAAGCAGGACAGAAAAGAAATGGGATAGTGGACAAAATTGTATTATTAAGAAACAAAAGTATGGGTTATGTTTTAAAAATGTAATTATTGTTGGAGTCTTCTCCAAAAGTCATCACAACTCAAAGCAGTATAGTATTTGTGTCGCTAGCATCCCCAAACGTAATTACAAAATTAACAAGTTTTTAACATTTTTAAAGGTCCAATGTGTAATTTTTGGAGGATCTATCAGAAAGGCAATATAATATACAGAACTATGTCTTCAGAGTTGTATAAGGACCTTACATCATGAAAGCATTATGTTTTTAATACCTTAGAATGAGCTATTTTATCCACATACACAGAGGGTAGCCTTGCATGTAATTCGTCATGTTGTTTCTACAGTAGCCCTACTTGAACAAACTGCTCTACAGAGTGAGTTTTGTAAAAACATTATCTGCTTCGACAAAGAAGCGTAAATGTGACGTCATCTTAGTCCTGTGTCAGCCTCCGTAGTGCTTCGAAAGGGAGGGGGTGAGCGGTGGAGAGAGCCATTGGTTGAAATTCGCAACCTCACCGCTAGATGCCACTAAATTTCATATACTGCACCTTTAAGGCAAATTATGATAATCGCTTAAGAAAGCATTGCATAAAAGAAAGCCACTTAAAATATCAAGATTTAAAAAATAATAAGTCAGACCATCCTTTCTATGTGGAGGTTGCATGTTGTATCTGTGTTAGTGTGGGTGTCCTTTCAGTGCTCCAGTTTCCCCCCAGTCTAAAAACATGCAGATGAGGTAAATGAGAGTCACTAAATTACCCTTAGGTGTGTGGTGTGAGTGTCTGTGTGTGTTTGTACGTGACCTGCAAAGGAATGGCCATTTATACAGGGTGTACACTGCCTGTGGCCCGAGATGCTCTGAACCCCCACATGACCTTGCATAGGATAAGTGGGTTTGAAAAATGGATGGATGGATGGACTAAAATTATGTTACCATGTTACGTAACCAGCAACACATCTTCCAAGAGAAGTAGAGCTTTGCATTTCTTCCTTAAAACCCATCCAACTCCTTATAGACCTCCAATGTAAATGAATTACTGTAAATGTGATTTACATGCAAGGGACATGATGAGTCACATTTTAATAAATCAACATTTTTTGGATAATGAACAGGCGTCAAACGCTGTGTAATGCTTAGGCTGCAACATTGCTTTGACTTTAATTAGAGAATATAAATACCAAACCAAAAAATTGTGTCAGTCATTAAAAATAAAAAAATTGTGATTTCATCAAAATGTCCCAGTAACTGTGCTTTCTGCATGAGTCAAACAGGGCCAGCCAATGTGATTGACTTCCCTGCCTGGCATCAGAATTCGGAGCACATATTTCATATTTCTCAGTGGAGCTAATCTCAAATCACTGGAGCTCAAACCACATCAAGGCATTACAGGCTTTCTAAAGTACCTCACCTCTACAGGGCGGCTCCTTGGGGACCCGAGGGCCAAAGAGCCCCTCTACCTCTTTTTCTGCTCTCCAGATATGCTCAGTGCTAAAGTGAGTCTTAACTAGATTGTTTTGAAGCGTTTCTATAAATGGGCAGTCAGCAGAGGGTGGCTGTTCCTCGGGGATGAGCTTTATTGTCTTTCAGATTTAGTGTGTTTTAAACAAACCGTGACTCTGGTGTTCTGTTGCCTTAATAGTCATTTTAAATCAAAGGTCCACATATAGAATAGGCTACTGTCAAAATCTGTAGTAAAATAACAGTAACAGTGTTTGAAGATGTTTTATTTGTATGTCTGTACAAAAGAGTGTTGAGAAAACTACTTTGAAACTGTAGCAAACTATAAGTATACAAGTGGTTGGCTCCACTACAAGCTACTAACAAAAAATTGTTGCCTGCATCTAAGTTAATAAACCGGCAATATATTTTGAAAACGACTAATATAAACCTTTTGACATCAAGTTTTCAACCCAATCTTAATTGTTCAGAACCCAACACAAAATTACAATAAAATTAATAAATATTTGGCTAAATATTTATTTATAATACAGAAAAGCAATCTCATTGGTTCTTGCATGTCTCATGTTTCTGTTGTCATATGTGTGTTTCGTCACAAGACATCTGAGAACCAATGAGTTTCTAAATTATTGACTTTGAATTTAGCGCTTTGATCTAATTTCTTTACACCATGTATTGCTTAAGTTAATTTTTTTTAATGTATCATTTCGCTTGAGAGGACATTTATTAACCCACTGGAGTCATTGAATTACTTTAATGGTGAATGTATGTGCTCTTTGGAGCTTTGCCATTTCAATCATTTCATGAATATTTATGGTTTTTTGAAGCCCCTAACCCCACCCCCACCCTAAACACTTCTCAACCATACAAAAGGCAACACACGAGTGAAAGTACAGTCACAGGTATTTATTGCATACATTGACCAAAAAACAGCATATTACAAAACAACTCGCGTTGCAAACCTTTTGAATTGAAGCCATAAAACAAATTTATATGAAGACATCTGTGAATGCAACGCACACAGTCAGATCTCATTAACATTTTCAGACGTAATTTTGTTTTACCTGGACATTCCGGGATGTGAAGATTTACTGCGGATGGTGCTCACTTCAGCATATTTTGCTCATAAAAATCGATCGTTCAAACTCGGTACACATGGAATATTTGTAAGATTTGAAAAACAATTGTGAGTGTTTATATGCTGTGTCTTTTGTTATATAGTAAATAAATAGGTTACGTTGCTTGTGTGAATGGTGTAGTGTGTAATGTAAATACACTTAATCCTGATGGTTAAAATAGAAAATCACACTCCAATACGTGTCATCATTGCAAACTTAGAGAAATGTATCATTTTATAATGACAGTAGACAAAAGCTTCTCATGCTGCCGGTAGAGGCAATAATTCAGTGAACGGTCCAATATGTCGTATTTGAGGAAAGGAACAAACCAATTTTCTTGTTGTATGAATTGGAGGACATGTTGAAAATAATATGAGAGTGAGTAAATGATGAGAGATGGACTCTTTCTTTTATTGAGTAGCCTTGCTACGTTTAGTTGCTAGTTTAGTTTAGTTTGGTTTAGTTGCCCCTGACACTAGTAGAATAGCGAAATACAGCATTATATTCTCTCTTATGCCATAGGCCAATCTCTCAGAGGTTAGCGTGAGGGACGTATATCGCATTGTGAAACTCCTGCCCTCTGGCTTGGTCTATCAAAGGGCAAAGAATCACAGCCACAACTCGGCTCCTGGCTCGCTTCAAAACCAGAACTGTGCGAGCGTGAAAGCTTGCAGAATCTTCAGACCGCCGCTGGGACTCTTAGGGTTTGCTGACCTCTCATAGCTGATTCTGATGTTTACTGCCTCCTGTATCCAATTCAGCATCATGCAACTTTAATGAGTAGCTTTAACCTGACATATAAGCTCAGAATAGAGAGACGCTCTGTCTATCATTCTCTGATATACTGTGGATATAGCTGGAAGGATATTTTTGTCCATCCCTGTTATGACACAAGCAAGCAACGTAAAATCACAAGAAACGTACAGCGCACATTAAACATTGAAAGGGATGTATTACTTCCAACTTACTGTTTAAACATCTTACATTTTCCCCTGTGTTATTATTGTTGATCTATAAATAAAATAAAAGAATCAAAGTTAAAAATTAAATCAAATCTGGCATCCCAAAGAACAACAACGTAATTTGATGCTTAACCACCAGTGCAATGCATGATCAGAGAAACTAACTAGCTATTGTGAAAAACGTGGTCACCATGACATCTGAAGACTACCCCTGGTGTGTCATGAATGGTGCAGAGAACCCAATAGCAGGCAGGCGGTGGTGAAGGGGTTAACAGATGTTTATTTTACAAAATAATAAACAAAACAAAACAAAAACCCACGATGGGGAAAACAAGACACGATGAACGGGAACCACAGGAACAAAGACTGAATACACTAACTAAATAAACAGAGACTAATACAACACTGGACAAGATTACAATAGACTAACACTAAACTAGACTTACTTTGACAAGGGTGATACATCCATGAAGACACAAGCATGAAACACACGAGATACGTACAGAACGCAATACACGAGCACAAGACAAAGAAACAAGAGGGTATATATAGGGAAGACAAACGAGGGATAACGACACAGGGCAGGTGTGGGTAATCAAACACTTAGGGAAAGATAACAAGGAAATGAGAGGAATGGGGCCAATGACAAGACACTGGCGAGAACGTATATTATTGTCAAACGGACAACAATATGTTTCTCTCCACACATAACCTAAGGACTCTGCCCCGATCCCACCACACGACTAGAATTTCATAAACAAGACGGTGGGACCGTGACAGAGCCCCCCCCTTAATGAACACCCCCAGGTGTTCACCAAGGGGTTGACAAACAAGACATGACAGACTGGGAGACAGACAGGACAAGGCAAAACAACGAAAACAAAATCAAGGGAAAACATGACAAGACAACAACAGGACTTGGGTGGGACATCAAAAATAACACACATGGGAGGGGGGAGCGACCAAACAAGGGCCCATAGGGGGCAGTACAAAAGGGAGGTGGGGAGAAGTCCCAGTCCCCGGCTGCGCTCGAGGGCGCGGAGTCCTGGGGGACTTAGGGGGAGTCCTGGGGGGGACAGTCTTTGGCCCTGGCAGTTTCCCAGGGGCCGGCTGGACAGGGCTTGACGCCGGCTGGAAGGCCGGCTGGACAGGGCTTGACGCCGGCTGGAAGGCCGGCTGGACAGGGCTTGACGCCGGCTGGAAGGCCGGCTGGACAGGGCTTGACGCCGGCTGGAAGGCCGGCTGGACAGGGCTTGACGCCGGCTGGAAGGCCGGCTGGACAGGGCTTGACGCCGGCTGCACTGGACTGGACGCCGGCTGGATCACCGGACGGGACGCCGGCTGGACACCGGACTGGACACAGGACTGGACACAGGACATGGACTGGACAGGACTGGACACCGGACTGGACTGGACACCGGACTGGACGCCGGACTGGACGCCGGACTGGACGCCGGCTGGATCACGGACTGGACGGCCGGCTGGATCACCGGACTGGACGCCGGCTGGATCACCGGACTGGACGCCGGCTGGATCACCGGACCGGATGCCGGCTGGATCACCGGACTGGACGGCCGGCTGGATCACCGGACTGGACGGGACCTGGACTGGACGCCGGCTACGATGGGAAGGACGCCGGCTGCACTGCCCGCCGCTGCCTCTTTTTCTTCAGCCGAGCCACCCGCCTGGAGGTCGGCTGAAGGAAGGATGTAGAAGGCATGGCTGGTTCCGGCTGGGACTCCTCGGAGGTGGACCCCCAGGATGCTCGCCTCCCCCGCTTCCCACGAGGCTGGTGGACGGTGAGGAGCTGCCGGCTCGGGACGGGAGGTGCTGGGCCTCCGATAGTGAGGGTGCCTATCACGGGTCCTCGGGACGACACCAGAGCGGGACGAGAGGAGACCGATGGCAGCTGGGAGAGGAGCCTTTGACTAGCTCCTCTCGGAGCTGCAGCCGTTCCACTAACTGTGGGAACGGCTGGTATACCATCTCCTCCCGCTCCGGAAAGGGTGGAGGATCTCCATCCCGGCCACCAAGATAGGCACGGACCAGCACCTCGGGAACGGAGCCTTCCTGGCCTCGATTCCCGGGGTAGTCCAGCAAGGGGCTGGCGCTGGGCAGGGAATGGTCCTCCTCCAGCATGGGACTGAGAGGCGATCGTTCCACCACTCCGGATTGGAGTGCATGGCCACGGGAAATGGTTGCACCGTCCATGGCTGCCTGCTGAGTTCATATGGCTCGTGTGTTCTGTCATGAATGGTGCAGAGAACCCAATAGCAGGCAGGCGGTGGTGAAGGGGTTAACAGATGTTTATTTTCCAAAATAATAAACAAAACAAAACAAAAACCCACGATGGGGAAAACAAGACACGATGAACGGGAACCACAGGAACAAAGACTGAATACACTAACTAAATAAACAGAGACTAATACAACACTGGACAAGATTACAATAGACTAACACTAAACTAGACTTACTTTGACAAGGGTGATACATCCATGAAGACACAAGCATGAAACACACACGAGATACGTACAGAACGCAATACACGAGCACAAGACAAAGAAACAAGAGGGTATATATAGGGAAGACAAACGAGGGATAACGACACAGGGCAGGTGTGGGTAATCAAACACTTAGGGAAATATAACAAGGAAACGAGAGGAATGGGGCCAATGACAAGACACTGGAGAGAACGTATATTATTGTCAAACGGACAACAATATGTTTCTCTCCACACATAACCTAAGGACTCTGCCCCGATCCCACCACACGACTAGAATTTCATAAACAAGACGGTGGGACCGTGACATGGTGTGCAAATACATGTACGCACATACATACTCTTCAAAAACACAGCACTTTAATTCTCTTGACAAACGAAAAGATGTAGAATGTATTTTGTAGACTACATATTGGGAAAGGAATGATGACATAGAATGCTCTGCATGTTACTTGCTTATTTTACTCAAAAGCATGTTTCTAACCACATCTTGAGAGCTGTAGTTTCAAGCACACAACCTTGCAATGCTTTTCGGAACTACAGGGAAACAGAACTGACAACCATACATTAGTTGGCTGCTTTTGAGAAATCAGGTCAGGACGACTTCTCTACACACAACTACACACTAACAACTAATCAAATCTGCCTCTTTTACCAATAAATTTGATCTTGGTTTTTCTCAGGCTGGCAACATGCCTGTACATGAGTAAGTCAGTGTGATGGCAGAGTCTCAGCAGCAGTGCAGGAGGCAGCGTCTGCGGCGGGAGAAATTACTTGATGTTCAACAGAATCCCTTGGGTTTCTGGCTAGTGTCCGAGCAGCTAGCGGCCTGAGATGGATACATGCAATTGGCTCATTCTGACAAATGAATGTGCCATTGTGTGCTCCTGTCCTGGTGTTGACTTGCTGTTGGGGATGTAACAGGGGTGTAATAAAAATAGCGCCGTGACACCAGAGGACCAGACATACATATATGCTCTGTCTTAGAGGAACAGTACACTCAAAAACGAAAACTCATTCCAGAGGCGTATTAAGACCTCATGGTGCCCCTGGGCAACAGCCCCAGAGGTGCCCCCATCAACCCACCTACCCACACGCATGAATCCACTCATTAAAAGATTTATATATTAAAAGATTTTATAAGAATGAAACTCAGCAATTTACAATATACTATTTTACAAGAATTACACATTAACATGACACTTTTGTAGAATAGAACACAAAAAACAACTCTTTTCCATTAAGTATTTTTAACAATTAGGCCTACTGTAGTTAAGGGGCACCTGCTTTCTGTTGCAACGTTACATTTCAGATTTTGATGTAGTGAAAAAAATCACTAACATTTTTTTAACAGGTGTAAATGTTGTGAGTGCCACAAAGTGGGGGTACAGGGACACGCACGCACGCACGCACACACGCACGCACACACACACACACACGCACACATATATAGTTTGCATGTATGTATTCACATTAGGGGGACAATGGAACAATGTACAGATTTTCAGGACATTGGGACTTTAATTCACTAAAGTGGCATTCACCAGATTACAATGTATAGCAAGGTTATTCAAATAACATGAAACGTTATTGTTACTATTTTAACTGCTATACAGCTATTCAAACGCTCCATTTAAGCACAGTATGTGAATATTCTTCTTACTAAACGATCACATAAGTACTAAGATAAATGTGTACTCCACTAAAAAGGACACATATGAATTGATTGCTATAGTGATGACAACGTTTTTCACTTTCACTTTAAAACCCAGGTTTGGACCTTAAATAGTGGCCTTACCTCCACATACTATTAGCATACATTATCGGCACTATAACATCTTATTTCTGACGCATGCCATGTATATATACCTTTATTAATCAGTGCTAATCCCCGCATTTTTAGTCGCCGCTACAACAATGCGCTCTGCATCGTTCCCGCTTCCATCTGTTTGAAGATTAAAGTGTACACGAAAGACAACTCGCCTCATAACACTCACTTGTGATTGGCTGAATGTTAATTCACTCAAATCTATGTAACTAACCAGATAACATGGGCGGGAATGTTGGCGGAGGTGTGTCGAAAAAGTGCGGAGGACAGAACTATTTTTATCTGAAGTGGGGGTATTCCCGCACATGGTGCCACGCCTATTTAGCGCAGATGCGTGACTTAAGTCTTAAAAAACAAGTGCTTGTCTACATTTATAAAAAAAATTGTATTGCGGGTTTATTTAGTGGGCACTCGCCCAATTGCCCATATGGTTAATCCGCCTCTGACTCATTCACTCAACCTCACTAGACAGATGTAGTCAGTATGACGGTATGACCTGTTGTTGTTTGGAAATGAGGAACCTGGGCATTCCTCCCAACATCTGCGTTTGTGTTCCACAGAAGACATACAAACATACGGGAGAGTCAAGAGTAACAGAATTTCATTTCTGCTTCAAGAAAATGCATTTATATTTGGAGGATTTGTACACATACGTAATATATTTGTGTGATCTTCTGTCTGTCTCTTGATTTTGGCAATATAAATACTTCAAGCTACTGTCCCCCCACACCTCCTGCTTTTGTGCCAAATTTGTAGCTTGGTTGCCATGGCAACATTGTAGTCTCCCAGAATTGCTTGTATTGATCCAGGGACAGGCGTGAACGACCCAGCAAGTGTGAGAAAGAAAGGGTGTGTGTGTGTGTGTGTGTGTGTGTGTGTGTACATGGCGGCGAATGCCTGTGTATGTACTCTTTTGTCTGTGTGTGTTCACGATTTAGGAACTCTGCAAAATCACTTTGGAGATACTCAGCAATGGAAGTCTGAATTGTTGTATTTTGTGCACATTGACACAAGTCTTCAAAGTCATGAATTTGTCATGTGGCTTTCCCTCTCGGCCGGGTCACACGGAGTCTTCAGAGCAGCAGAAGTGCGTTAGCTGCTTGTCATGTCGTATCGGTGGAGCATGTTCTGACATCGCTGTCATCCCGCAGACCCCCCCACTCCTTTACACTCCTTTCATGGCATGAATAATTTAACATGCACACACACTCACAGATGTGTCCATAAGGGCTTCAGGGTCTTTCAGTCCAGCAGAAGGTCCCTGTCAAAACAGACTGTCTATTCTAGAGCACATTCTAGGGTGGTTTTATCCTCGCTATAAAATCCGCTCACCAGACGTCAACAGCACATGCACGCAATAATTGTTCAGATCTCACATTACAGAATTATGTGAATTTGCAGAGTTGTTTTAATTGTATGCTCACATGATTTGTCATCGTGATCATCATGATTGTCCCCCACATGACCACATTGCATTTATAATGAGGTTACACTTTGTTTTGATAACCCACTTAAGACATTTTACTAACTATAAGTAACTTTGCAAAATGTCAACCAACTCTCAATAACTGGCAACTACGTCAACTCTCAATAATGGGAAACTACATGTAAACTAACTCTCAATAACTGGCAACTGCACGACAACTAACTCTCATTAGAGTATCAGTAGACTGTTAGGTTAAGGGGGGCTATCAAAGTGAAGTGTTGGCAGACATTAGGTAAAAAATTAATTGCCTGTGAGAATGCCCAGAGTGTGCAAACCTGGAGCAAAAGAAAGTGAATTTTAAGAATACATCTTAGATCATTTGCATTTAACATTTCTGATCATGTTTGACCAGTGGTGTAAAGTAAGGATTTACAAATACTCAAATGACTGTAATTGAGTAGTTTTTTTTCAGGATATGTACTTTTTTAAGTAGTTTAAAAACAGTGTACTTTTACTTGATTACATTTTTGTGCTGTATCGGTACTTTTACTGCGCTATTTTTCTTCACATTGTCGTTGCTTCTTTATATGTTTAATTTTCATGTGATTGGCTAAGGAGAATAATCAGTCCCGTCACATGACCCCGTCCACTCAAATTGCCCATAGAAAATTTGCGTCACACAGATTTCAAGACACCTGTCGCCAATAGGCCCTTTTCACAATGACGTCACTTAACTTCCGCCTTTCGCAAAGCAGTGTATCATAACATCCGTCTTGCAACAAACAAGAAGAAGAAGAAGAAGAAGAAGAAGAAGAAGAACTTCCGTTTTGCCGTCGCGCTGGAATTTAACAACAGTGAAAAAAAAACTGACAGAACACGCATTCAACTACTTATCCTAGCACCTTCGCTAACACAAAAAGAAAACAAAACACTTACCTTCATAATCAAACAGGTACTGTTCAACGAAGAATTTGTATCCTTTCTCTAGCTTTGATCTTGTTGTTAGCGAAAATTTGTCTGCAAGACGTTTGTGACAAGCAGAGCGGGACGAGGGCCGTGAGGGAACTGCGCGACTCGCGTCAGCTGCGCGTTGCACCGGTCTCGCATCTCTCTCGTCCCGCTCTGCTTGTCACAACGTTGTACATCATCTAGCCGTATTTGTGGCAGATGTGCAAGGGATTTTGTAAACTCCATCCTGAGGCGCTAGCGGAAGTAACTTCTTCTTCTTGAGTTTTACTGGCAGTTGGCAAACCAGCTTATAGGTGCATTACCACCACCTCATGACCTGGAGTGCTAGCGGAAGTAACGATACACTGCTTTGCGGCAGAACGGAAGATGCGTGACGTCATGTGAAAAGGGCATATTCCATTTAATCATGGAGGAGGACGAAAGTGTGCGGCGGGCAGGGCACGCATCAAACGGCGGTTTTGCGCGCTTGAAAGTCATTGTGGGAAAGGTACACAATACGAAGGCTCGTCCAAGATATGGAGAAATATTGAGTTCCTGTATCACTCCGTTCGCCAAGTGTCATCCAAACGGTCAAATTGTCCATCTCTGGCCAAAGTCTCTATATATCAAGTGCTCTGCCCTTATAAGTGAGTAGGGAACATATGCGATTGGAACGCATGCGAAGCAGTTTTGCAAACTGTGCATTACCAGTTATAATGTTGTAAATAACATTCAATTTCTTGCACAGATCGATCAATTCGCTTAATAAGACGTCATTAATACATCAACAGAAGCCGCAGGGATTACTTTTATGTTGCCTCTATCTGTATTTTGAACTTTTAAAGACATGAACCCGTGGACTTGCATTTTATGAAAAAAGGACCACAACTCCAAAAATCTTTATTGTTCTACCTAAGAAATAATGTCAGATACATCTTGGATGGCTTGATGGCTTGAGTAATTGATCAGCCAGCTCCTCTACAGATATGACTGTTAATGCTAATCCAATGCAATTTAAGTTACAAATGTTTTGAATTTTTTGCATGCAGTATTTTGGGCTCTTATTTATTCATTTCTGCATTGTGGGGCCTAGTACACATGATTGAACAGTGTAGGAATTGCATAAATGGTTTTACCTGGAAAACTGAGCTCAAGATAGACAGACAGACAGAACGACACATTGAATGGTTATTTTGTCTGAGTTGTATCCAGTTATATGCTTTATCAGTAAGGTAAAGATGTGTTGTGTTAAAAGTAGCTATTTTCTATATAAATCTGCAAATTTGATTATTAATAATTATTCATAATTCATTCAATAACACCGCCTGAAAAGTAACGAGTAACTTGTACTCTGAGTACAATTTCAGCAATGTAACAGTACTTCTACTTAAGTACAAATTTGCAGTACTCTTTCCACCACTGTGTATGACTGATAAAAAGTACATCCACAAGTAGGGCTGTGTATCGCCAACAATTTCACGATATGATACACATCCCGATACAAGGCCACGATACGATATGTATCCCGTTACAGGTCAGTTTTTTGTTACATTTCTCATATGACAGTTTTACAGCAAAATATACTTGCAGGAAATTGCCATACATCACTACCAATCAGGTAATCTGACAAATCAAACTAGTTTTATAGTAACATAATAACTAATAATATAAAGTTGCAAAAAAACAGAGACCCTTGTTTCTAAAGCAAGGTTTCTAGGCAACATTATAGTGTGCATGTGTTTTACAAATAGACAATATGTGTAACGGATTTCTATATATAATATTATACATGTTAAACACATGATGTGACAAGTGCTGTGAGATTTCAGCAGGTCTTTGCCCTTCACTTTCTATTACACACACATTTACTGTGGCTCTTCCACGTTGTACTTTTCAAACGCGTTGCTGTAGGCAGGGGCGGATTTAGTGATTTGGGGGCCCTAGGCAAATCCATGTATGGGGGCCCCAACTATGCGCCATTTTACTTTACTGCAACCCTTATTTTTCTTCCTCCTCAAATCACAAAACTTTTCACCCCCTGTCAAAGTGACAGGGGAAAACTAAGCTTAATAAACACAGATAAATTCCCAAATGAAAACATAAGAAAACACATAGAATACATCTGCAGGGTTTTTCCTGGCTAAAAATGAGGCGGAGGTTGTGCAACCCGCTTATATAAAGTTATATAAAGCATTACATTTATTCAATCAAACAGAAAAGTTGAAAATTATAATATGAGCCTTTTTTATAAGACTTTTAGCCCATAAGTAACCAGTCTAACTAAAGGAGTAAAGCTCATTTACACCATACGTTCCCTTGTAGTTCACTGAGCTTTGAACGATTCACTGATCTCTTACATTCTGTGTAAACAAATTGGTTCAAAGGAGTCATTTGTTTGCGAGTCTTTCTGATCGCAATGTGCAAACCGGCAAAATCGTTGTGTACAGAATAACGCTGATTCAACGAGCCAACTTCACATCTAAAAATATTACAAAGATGTACAGCCAGTTAATTTATAACACCTTTTCAAAAAATTGAGTGTAAAACATCGGAGCATCCGTGAAACACAGCTAATACAGCTCCTAATAGCTATAGCTATTTTACTGAACTCTGCAACGTCTCACTGCTGGTAACGAAACAGCGACTCCATTATGGCGTAATGCTGCAACTGCAGTTACAAATGACAATCTGTTACAAATGACAATCTGTTTAAGGCACGGCACGCAGTATTTTTTGTGAAGACACTGCACATATTTTTCGAGAGTCTGAGGCGGCCGCCTCCACTTTCTTTATGCAGGAAAACCCCTAAACTGGGATTACTATATACAAAGTTTGCCATCTCATCGGGCAGTGCCCGGGATGAGATATCCCGACTATTTGGATGATTACTTGGGACTCTACGTGACTGCTGACACGGCTTATTGGTTAAATCCACCCCTTGCTTTTGGAGGCCCCTGGTAGCTCGGGGTTCCCAGGTGACTGCCTACCTTTGCCTAATGGTAAATCCGCCCCTGGCTGTAGGCTATTGACAGAGGTGGGTAGTAACGCGCTACATTTACTTCGTTACATTTACTTGAGTAACATTTTGGAAAATATGTACTTTTTAAATAAAATTAAAAGTATGAACTTTTACTCTTACTTGAGTAAATTTCTAATAGAAAATCTGTACTTTTACTTCGTTACATAACTTACATTGCGTGACGTTCCTTCGTTCCTTCATTTTAAAATATGCTTTTTAAAATGCGTTGTTTATTTCAAGGTCGTCGTCTCTTCTTACGGGCATTCCCGAGTGATCGATTCTTTTGAGTCGATTCTTTTGAAAGCATTAATTGAACAATGGGCAAAACCACTTGAATAGGCTAATGAATCAGTTCAAATGATTTGTTCAGTTCGCAGCACGATCTGAATCATCTGAATCAGGATTACTCACTCCTCGTAGCGCGAAATTTAAGAACACGCAGAACACAAAGAGCGTTGGATGAAGTGGATATGAATCTATACAATCAAAACTGCAAATGTGTCATATTGTTTGCCAGCAATGATAAATGCCCGCGCACCCGCGCGACCTGTTCGTCAGACACAGCAACATACGCGTTACCTGTCAGACACAGAGACGTGGGCTTGCAGAAATATACATTTGAAGAACAGAAGGAAGAAAACTTGTTGATGGGCGTGTGGTTCACTGTTTACTGTTTGTTTACAAGTAAGAGCGTTTCACAACACACACGTGACACAACACGAGAAAACATGAGCTTTGTTCAAAAATGTGTATTTCATTTAAGAGATCACTGCAGATGTTCTCTAGATCATCTTAGGAAATGCTCTGAGTTTAGTTCATGCTTTAGTTTGACATGGTCTATTATTCTAAATAAGTTGTGTAAACTACATTGACATCAGGACTAGATGAAATTTACAGAAATGCTTGTCTCTTCTGTGTTTGTCTATTCTTTAGTCTCTCTAGTATATTGCAAATATATCTGCTTATGATAATTAAAAATATTGATTAAAATGTAATATTAAAATATTGGCGTTAATATTAATTTTATGTAGTAGGCCTATATAATCAGCTACAAAGTAACTAAGTAACTAGCTACTTGAGTAGTTTTTTCATTGCATACTTTTTTACTTTTACTCAAGTAATTTTTAAACTAGTGACTTTTACTTTTACTTGAGTAACAATTTCTCTAGTTACTTGTACTTTTACTTGAGTAAAGATTTTGTCTACTCTACCCACCTCTGGCTATTGATGAGGGAGCGGCGCATCACTTCATCCCTCCAGCAGCGGGAGTTTCATTGATTTTAATCGTGTGCAATAGTTTTATAGTGGATAAGGCAGTAGCAGTGCTGCGTCATGTGTGTGTTGAATTGGCGCCTACACGACACAAACGGTTGCGTTTAAGGCACAGTGTAAAGTTAAAGTGAATGATACGACAATGGGCTTTCATGTATAGACGGTTTCATCTTAAAAACATAAACAAACGTTGCGCATGCGGACTTTCGTGACCCCAACTGAAATTCCGGTACACATTCACAAACATTACTTGGCTAAACTTGTCTCTGCAATATTATAAATTTAGACTCCGATACCAAGCTCAACCGCTAGATGTCAATGTACTATGAGGTTTGTTTAAATGCGACCGAACTACAGGACCCATTCAACAAATTGTTTATTTAATAAAATGAATATACAACAAAATTGTTGAACAAAATCTTAAATTTAATACAATTATTATACAGTAAAATAATAATACATATTACAGTTTTTTTCAATTGTTTACATGCAATTTTGAAAACCGGGTTCTTTTTTTTCACAATATAAGCACAATTATCCAAACACCACACTCAATTTGCATAATTCCTAGATTGTTTGCAAAATAACACCCTTCAGTCAAAACATATACACATATTTGTGAAAATACTATTAGTTTTCATTTAACCAACACAGTCCTCAATGATCAGACACTATTGCAGCCAGTTTCACACTGCTGTGATAAATAAAAACACATTTGTACAAAACTAATTTTAGGAAATAGCATGTGCTAGATTTTTGGCCACACTTTGTTATGTAAGGGATAATTTAGATGAAAAAAAGTGACAAACCCACAACATTCTTCATGATTAGTTTGAGATATAGGGAGAATGTACACAAATTGGCCTACTATAAACTTACCAAGCACTGCACAACACTGATGCTGCAGACTGAATATTTCAAGTATTTATTTCAATACTTACAGTATTTCTTACCATAATCAGTTACAGTAATCAACCAACAATGAAATCAATGAAACAAATACAATCTGTAGACAAATAAAAATTACTGCATGAAGTACATACACTTTGACTCTGAAGAAAAACTACTGTAAAAGCAACAAGAATACTGTAACTATTCATCATCTCTCCATCTGGCTGGATCAGGCCATAAGATTTCATCCACATCACCTGGCTATGTCTTCATTGGCAAGGCACCCTTGGAAGAATCGTCTCGTGTGACAAATCCACCCCTGCACATGCAAGCTGCTTCGATATGATCACAGGCCTGCTCCATGGCCTGAATGAGGGGCAAACGGTCATAGGGCCGCAGGTCGTATACCTTCCACCGCCATGCTGAAAAAAACTCTTCTATTGGATTCAGGAAGGGGGAGTATGGGGGAAGGTATAAGACTTCAAATTCAGGGTGCTCATGGAACCAATTGTGGACCAGAGCAGCCCGATGGAATGAGACATTGTCCCAAACGACAATGTACCGCATCTGGTCCACTTGGTTTAATGCTGTGACAATCTCGTGCAATCTGTCAAGAAATGCAAGTATTAGATTTGCATTATAGGGTCCCAGATTTGCATGGTGGTGGAGGACCCCATTTTGTGTAATAGCAGCGCAAAGGGTGATGTTACCCCCTCGCTGCCCTGGCACATTGGTGATTGCCCTGTGTCCAATTACATTTCTCCCTCTTCTTCTTCTTCTTCTTCTTCTTCTTCTAGCTCCTTCCATTTTTGTTGAAGACAGGTGAACTCACCTGCTGCCTTTTATAGCACACCTGAGTGCTGCGTTTTCAAATTAGCACATGTGTGCTTCCACACCTGGTGGATGGGATTATCCAATTCGTTCATTAGTGTGGTCATTGGCAATCCGGGGCTTTGTAATGACAAGGAAGTAACCTCACAATCCTTATCTGTGTCTAAGGTGTGAAAATGTGTGTAGAGTTTTACAAATCACTGTGTGTAATGTTTTGCAAAAAGGGTGAAGCAGACATTGTGTGTAATGTTGTGCAAATCTGTGGAGGTGTTTTGCTCATTGGAGCAGAATTTTGCAAATTGTGTGGAAATTTTTATTTTAGTGTGTAAACAATCGTAAAAAACTGTAATATTAACATAAATAAAATAAAATAAAATAAAAATAGTTATATTATTAGACACTAGCCAAACACAAACCGGGGTCAGGCGCGCGTGTCCGATGAAACGTTCTATACTGCGCTCACGGATGAAGAGAGAAGGTAAGAGAGCACGCTCTTAAACTTTCACTTTATGCTGGTGAAACTTTGCATCTAATTCGGAAAGTCTCGCCAACTTTCCTTGCTGTGTGTGGACACACCCAAAAATCCAGCTGTGTGTGGACACACCCAAGTTTCTGGAACCTGGCTGTAAGAAATCCAGGGCCAGTTTTTGTCCTGGGCCGCCCCTGAGCAGAACCGTTGGCAAGACTTAAATGCGACCGCATATTAATTGTTATATTACCAGCCACTTGCCAAACCAATAAACAGACAGACCGGAAATTAACTTCGGGTCAGGCACTTGATGAAACCGTCTATAAGGAGTCACTTCAATTCATCACTTTTGAAACACAAAATATACTTTAAGTCTCTACTGTAAAAGTTTTGCTTGAAAACCCAGATGTTGAAATATTGAAAGACACCTTGGGACCAGGAGGACAAATTTCCCTCGATCAGTTCCACCCTCATCTTTTGGCGTTTTCTTGTTGGGAATAGCTCTCCGCTGTGTTGAGGAATGGTCAAAGCTCTGTTTTTTCGCCTCTGAAAAGTGTTGGCTGACATTGGTAGAGAGTTGAGGAGGTTTCAGGTCAGCACCTCCAGCCTTACTGTTTCCTACGTACACTGATCTGGGAGCTGTCTCACACAAACACCACTGATTCACATGCAGCCAGCGCTGCGCAGACCTGCTTCATCTGCTCGGAGAAAAATTTGCCAGCCCCAAAAGGCCTCGAATGCTGAGAAAATGCCTCGCACACAAGCAGCGCTGCAGCCCCAGTCTCCCCGATGTACACGGCAGTAATCTGCCCACTTAATTCAGACAGACAGAAGAGAAAACCCAGGCCCTGCGGCATCCACCTTTAACCCGTTCCCATCAGCCTCTGCTAGAGCCAGAAAAAGTAAGATTGCTGTCCAGCCAGTGGCTGAATTATATTTACTCTACATTTATTTATCTATTTCCTTTTTTGTACTTCTCATCTTAGACTGGAAGCGCGGTGAGACCTCGCCTTGTGCTATTTTGTTTTCTTATTTTCTGTCCTTTTTTCATCTTCTCTTTCTTCACCTCAAGGTTGCCTGCTCTCCATTTACGCACAGTGTGTTTCAAGTTGGTCCAGTTGCTTTAAAAAAGCAGCTTTCTCTGGCTGAACCAGCGCCCAACCTTGACACAAAATCAATACTAGGCAAAACTCTTTGAAGAATCACAAATGTAATAAGTGCTGGTGCTCTCTGTTTGGAGCCATGCCTGCACGCCGCCCAAAGCACAGGTGCATGCTGGGATACGCTAGGAGGATGCAATGTGATTTATCTTGTAAACCACCCCCCACTCCAATGCACACACACATTCTTGTTCGTCTTTTTGGAAGGAACACGCCATCAACTCAGAAATCCTGAAATATAATTTATTTAAGTGTATTATAAAAAGCAAAACGCATTTGAAACATCTGTATTTAAAACAGTCTAATCATATTTTACAAGCTTCTTAATAAAATAGCAGTTTCACATTGTGTTGAGGTGTGTGTCTGTATGTTTGTGTAAATAATATGTGAATATGCAGCATGTAAACGGCTTTACACGCATCACTTTGGCCCTGAGTCCGTTTATAACAAAATATGGTAAAACTCAATGTAAACCTATTCATTAAAAAGGTCTTTTAGACTTTAAAAGCAGGATAAAATAATACAATTAACCACTCACCCATATGTTGCTTTTATATCTCTGAATCCAGTGAAGATGGGCAGATCAATCACCAATGACTGATAGACTCATTTTAGGGATCATTTTGTATTGTTAGTTTGACTATGAAATGAGTCATAAGTATGAAGCGAAAATAATAGACCGTGTTAGCAAATCGATATACAGGACAGGAACTAGTCCTTTCTCAATTATCTCTATCTAAGCATATCTAGAAATGCTGAAAGACAAAAGTAGTGATTTAAACAAAACTTTATCCATAGAGCTGCGATTCATAACATTTGCCTCTATTGGCATCTACTGTATGTTTGAAACATAATATAGCAGTATATCTGAGTAAGCTAAGGGCAGTCGTGGCCTAATGGTTGGAGAGTCAGACTCGTGACCAGAAGGTTGCCGGTTCGATTCCCAGAGCTGGCGGGTAATGACTGAGGTGCCCTTGAGCAAGGCACCTTACCCCTACTTGCTCCCCGGGTGCTGCAGTGATAGCTGATCACTGCTCCGGGTGTACGTGTGTTCACGACTTGCTTGTGCGTGTGTTCACTACTCTCTGGATGGGTTAAATGCAGAGGTCACATTTCGGGTATGGGTCACCATATCTGACTAATAGGTCATTTCACTTTATATCGGAGTAAGATAAGGAGACTGAAGACTAGTATGTACTTGCTTAACAACTGATTTTATTAAAAAAAGGTTAAAAGGTCATTGGATTGCCGCATTATGTTGTAAACCCACACAATGCCTGCTGAGGTAAAACAATTATCAATCAACAATTCAAAATTAAAACAAAACTTATCAAAATGATCCACTGGTGTCAGAGTGTCCAATGCATTCTAAACCAGTGAATTTGACCAGCTGACAGAAAAATATAGTAAAGCATCAATGGGAACAGTTTATTAATGTGTCGTTCGATGCCGGCCTCTCTTGCTTGCAGACCAAAATTGGTCTGAAATGGACTACTAATTATAATGTCAATAACTCACACACTTGAACATCACTCGGAAACTGATTTCAACTGAAATGAAACTAATCTGCAAACAGAGTTGAATCAATTTTTACAGAAACTTTGGGTCTACACTCTTAAAGAATGTGCTTCAAAAGGTCTTCGATGCCGTAGAAGAACCTTTTGGTTCGATAAAGAACCTTTTTGCATCTGAAGAACCTGTCTGTTTGACAAAAGGTTCCTTGTGGCAAAAAAGGTTCTTCAGATTATAAAAAAAGTAAGAAAGAGATGGTTCTTCAAAGAACCTTTGGCTGAATGGTTCTTTGTGGAACCAAAAATGGTTCTTCTATGGCATCGCTGTGAACCCTTTAAGCGCCTTTATTTTAAGAGTGTGTGAAGTTTGATTTTGTTAAATTAACAAAGTTAAGGTTTGATTGTTTCTCTTTTTTATTTATAGCTTGACTGAATTTTTTTTATTTATAGCTTGCCTGAAAATAAATGTATCTGTCTTTGAGGAACTTCCATTGCAGGGGCGTAGCCAGACCTTTTTTTTAGAGGTGGCCAGGTAAGACCCAGTGATTTTATTAGGGTGACCAAAAAATCCTTACAGACAGAAATTCTTTAACTTCTACTGTAATTTACACCAATTCGTCATTACACATAGTTTGCTGTTCAAAAACATACACAAAGAACGGAAAGTAATGAACTTCCAAGGTACACAGACAGTACACTGTCACGAAGCGGTTAGCAGCTGTTCAGCTATAGCACTCAGACTGTTTGAGTCATTGCGTAAGCGTATGACATCATATTAACGCGAGAGTAATGTTCTCGCGTTACTTTCAGTGCATACGCTAAATGATCTGCGCAGCACTCCGTAAACTCCGACACACATCTTAAAACTGCTTCGCACAACAGAGGTGGCCAGATAGGTGGCTATCCATCATTCAGGGGTAGCCGTGGCCACCCATGTAGCTACGCCCCTGTTCCATTGGCTTTGAGAAATAAGAGAATAATGCATAGAGAATAAATAACACACAAATGTCAGTTGACCTTTCAGATGTAATTTATGTTTCAGTAGCTTTTAGAAAATAATTTTCTTTAAAAGACCACCACTTAGCTTTGAGGTGAGCAGTGAAAACTGTCAAACATTTCTTGTAAATACAGACAGTTGACATGTCCTTGTACCCCGGAGAGAAAGAGAGATGGTAAGAGAGAGAGCTTTACAGCTTGACTGACACCGTCTGCTGTATAAGTGTACAGAATAACACACAAAAGTCAACACACCATTAGATATATTTGGTCTTGACATTGATTGTTTACCTGACAATCATAATTGTAATATCATACAACAGAGGAAACGTAAAGACCGTGGTGCAATATGACACTTTCCCGACAACATTCTCAGAAGAATAACATGTGATGCCTGTCGAACCGCAACTATCATGTGAAAAGACAAAACAGAACGGATTTCAAATATAAGCTTTTCAGAGGTCATGTGATCACAGCTCACTCCCATCCATGATCAATATCTCTGCTTTTAAATATCTCACGGCCGGGACGCGATATTCTGGGCATGCCACTGCGTAAACAGATCAATGGGCTTCACATTGAAGCCATCCGGCATTCTGTTTTCAAATACAATTAAACTGTCTTATTCAGCACAGTCAGAGACATTGAACACACAGTGAGGAATTGACTTGTGGTCTATCAAAGGGAGGTCCAACAGAAAGGCTCAAGATGGGAGAGCAGTGAGGTTTTCCACCTTGTTGTTGTACAAAGGCCCTGACTGTTGAAGTCTGTTGTGGCTTCTGGAACTGTTGAAAGCATTCAGGTTCGACTGTTGCCCAATTAACCTTTTTTAATAACTTTGATTGGTGTTGTTAAAGGCATACTTTACTCAGAATTGAGGTCATGCCATCTATTAAACACACTTATATTGTTCCGAACCTGAATGACTTTCTGTCTTATTCAGAACTCAAAAGGAAATGTGGCAGATGGGTGAATTTTGTACAATAGCACTGCAGTATGATTCATTTTAGCTCTTCATAAAGCACACAAGAGTGCCAAGATGCAAGAAAATATGTTCACACTGCTTATTATTACGCTCTTTCACCGTAAAAGGCACTTGTATTGTTGTAACACCTAGAAGTGCAGCGCCATTCACAAAAAAGATGTCTGTTATTTATTATTAAACACTCTCTTAATAAAAACAGTCTGAAACACTAATAAATTCTTAATGAATAAATAAAGTCCTGCCTAACATTTTTCATGTAAAATATTTAGTTTGAGTTCAAAATATGTCTAATAATGTGAAATTCGTAGCTTTAACAGAGAGAAAACACTTTCGGAGAAGCCAACAATCTGCCCTGTGTAGTGATGCTATGAAATAATCTCTGTCTGTCGAGACGCTTCTCTCTGGCTCTCTGCATTTATCTCTATTGTATTTTATGGCCTTTTCTTCTTCTCCTCTGCTGTCTTCTGCTATTGATTTTCACTTATAGGTTTTCATCCCTTTCATTTCTGTTTCAGCCAGGCAAACGGCACAGAGACCCTGAACCTCGCTCACCCTCTTTCTCTCTCTTCTCTTTGTCTCTCTTTTTGCAGGGGAAGCTCATGGTCCATTACTTAACATCCTGCTGCGAACCGCAGGTGTTTAAAATGACCCTTCTCATTCTCAAGTAGAATACAGTAAGATGTCTATTTGGAGAATAAAGCATTGACACTAATGCAATGTATATGGATGGAATGGTAAAAAAATGCTTTACGTTTGTGTGTGGCTTTAATACAGCGATTGTGTATTTATTCTCTATACATCAAAAGTAGTGTTTGTTCAGATTGTGTAAATGAACTGTCATCATGGGTACATTCTAAAAAAATCATTCAGGGGATCTGCGCTACTTAATATTGGCATTGTTGCAAGTTAAAAAAATATTGTTTGTTGTTTAAAATGAACCTTTTAAGTTGCATATTTTGAGGAGATGTGCTGACTTAATGCTGACTATCGCATCAACTTAAAATTGTTTATAATTTATATCACAACAATTTTTTTTTATAATCACAACAATTAAGTTCCAGATTTCAAGGCTCCGCTCCTAACCATTTAACTGTCATGAAATGGTCAGGCAGATGAAGGGCTTAACTCAAAAAATGATTTATTTAAACAAAAAACAAAACAAACAAACCACGGTGGGGGTAACAAAAACATAAACAAGAGACTTATCAAAAGATAAACAAAACTTCCCACAAGGGGGCAAAACGAGAACTATAAATTATCCACAAAACCAAACTCACAAAACAGGCAAGATAAGGCATGAAACAAGAACTCCACGAACGAACAGCAGGGAACATAGAACATCAGCACATACTTACACAATCCAAGAGCACAAGACAATGAAACATGAGGGCAATTTAAAGGGAAGACAAACGAAGGATAATTGACGAGGGCAGGTGGGAAACATAAGACACGGCAGGGAAGCAATACATGAAACGAGAGGGGCGGGGCCAATGACAAGACACGAGAAAACACATGAGATGTCATAACAAACAACTCATGGCTTTCTCACATAGAACCTAAGGGCTCCGTCCCGATCCTGCCACATGACTAGAAATACAGAACCAAGAATGCAGGACCATGACAGAGCCCCCCCCTTAATGAACACCCCCAGGTGTTCACCAAGGGGTTGACAAACAAGACATGACAGACTGGGACAAAGACAGGAACCAAATACACATAGACAACATAACCAAGGGCAATACAGAAAATACAATTACTGGGTTGGGGTGGGACAACAAAAATAATAAACATGGGAGAGGGGGTGGAGACAGACAAGGGCTTGTGGGAGGAACAGTCCTAGTCCCCGGCTGCGCTCGAGGGCGCGGAGTCCTGGGGGACTTAGGGGAGGAAGTCTTAGGGGGAACAAAGGCTGGGACCCGGCTGGAAGGCCGGCTGCACAGGACGGGACGCCGGCTGCACCGGACTGGGACGCCGGCTGCTACACCGGCTGGGACGCCGGCTGCTGCACTGGCTGGGCAGGACAAGAGACCGGCTGCACCGAACTGGACGCCCGCTGCACCGGACTGGACACTGGAGTGGACTCCGGCTGCACCGGACTGGCTACCGGCTGCACCGGACTGGACACCGGACTGGACGCCGGCTACACCGGACTGGTCGCCGGCTGCACCAGACTGGACGCCGGCTGGATCACCGGCTGCACCGGACTGGATGCCGGCTGGATCACCAGCTGGGACGCCGGCTGGATCACTGGCTGGGACGCCGGACTGGACACCGGACTGGACGCCTGCTGCACCGGACTGGACACTGGACTGGACATCGGCTGCTGCACCGGACTGGATGCCGGCTGCTGCACCGGCTGGGACGCCGGCTGGGAGGCTGGCTGGAAGGCAGGCTGGGACGCCGGCTGGGAGGCCGGCTGGAAGGCCGGCTGAATCTCCGGCGAGAGGGCCGGCAGAGTCATCGGCTGAAGAGCCGGCTGCGTCACCGATGGGAAGATCGGCTGCGTCACCGGCTGGATCACCAGCTGGATAGGATTGGATGCTGGCTGCACTGGACTGGATGCCAGCTGGAATGCCGGCTGGATTGCCGACTGCTGGGCCGGACTGGATCCCGGCTGCACCGGACTGGACGCCGGCTGCACCGGACTGGACGCCGGCTGGATTGCCGACTGCTGGGCCGGACTGGATCCCAGCTGCACCGGACTGGACGCCGGCTGCACCGGGCTGGACGCCAGCTGGAACACTGGGCTGGACACCGGACTGGACACCAGACTGGACGCCGGACTGAACGCCGGACTGGACGCCGGCTGGATCACCGGCTGGACAGGACTGGACACCGGCTGCACTGGACTGGACGCCGGCTGGATCACTGGCTGGGATGCCGGACTGGACACCGGACTGGACGCCGGCTGCACCGGACTGGACACTTGACTGGACATCGGCTGCTGCACCGGACTGGACGCCGGCTGCACCGGACTGGACGCCGGCTGCTGCACCGAACTGGACGCCGGCTGGGATGCCGGCTGTATTGCCGACTGCTGGGCCGGACTGGATCCCGGCTGGACCGGACTGGACGCCGGCTGCACCGGGCTGGAAGCTGGCTGCACTGAACTGGACACCGGCTTCACCGGACTGGATGCCGGCTGGAATGCCGGCTGGATTACCGACTGCTGGGCCGGACTGGATCCCGGCTGCACCGGACTGGACACCGGCTGCACCGGACTGTACCCGGCTGAGACGGACCCCGCCTTGCTCGCCGCTGCCTCTTCTTCTTCAGCCAAGCCACCCGCCTGGTGGTCGGCTGAAGGAACGAAGTAAAAGGCAGCACTGGCTCTGGGTTGGAGGCCTCAGAAGAAGACCCCCAGGACCCTCTCCTTCCCCGCTTGCCACCGAGGCTGGCTGGGGGTGGATAGGCTGTAGGGGGAGAGGAGGACGGCTTGGCGACGCCCACAACCCTGAACTGCAGGGAACGACCCTCATGGATTGCCACCAGCGGAGATGGGCAGGCAGGTTGAGCTGAGACCCTGGACTCCGATTGCTCCACGGCATACTGCCACACGGTATCGAAGTCTAGTGGTCTTAGTGACCTCATCTCCGCACGCGAGAGTGGTTCCCTAAGCCCGGCGTTAAAGAGCGTCGACAGCTCCTCCTCTCCAAACACCATCTCCCCTGCGGCTTCCAGGAACCGGTCTGCATAGTCATATACGTCCCCGTTCCCCTGGCGAATGCCGCAGAGGAGATGAGGCTGGCGGGACTGCACAGTGTCCATTCTGCCTGCTGGGTTCAGTTTGTTTCGGTTCATTCTGTCATGAAATGGTCAGGCAGATCACAGATGCAGGCAGGCGATGAAGGGGTTAACTCAAAAAATGATTTATTTCAACAAAAAAACAAAACAAACAACCCACGGTGGGGGTAACAAAAACATAAACAAGAGACTTATCAAAGATAAACAAAACTTCCCACAAGGGGGCAAAACGAGAACTATAAATTATCCACAAAACCAAACTCACAAAACGGGCAAGGAAACGAGAACTCCACGAACGAACAGCAGGGAACATAGAACATCAGCACATACATACACAATCCAAGAGCACAAGACAATGAAACATGAGGGCAATTTAAAGGGAAGACAAACAAAGGATATTTGACGAGGGCAGGTGGGAAACATAAGATACGGCAGGGAAGCAATACATAAAACGAGAGGGGCGGGGCCAATGACAAGACACAAGAAAACACATGAGATGTCATAACAAACAACTCATGGCTTTCTCACATAGAACCTAAGGGCTCCGTCCCGATCCTGCCACATGACTAGAAATACAGAACCAAGAATGCAGGACCGTGACATTAACATGTTCAAACTTATTTTAAAAAAGATTTTTCAAAAGGTAAACAAAATTGTCCAGTGTGTTCAATCATGTAACTTGATCTATTCGAGCTGAGACTAAATGAATGATGCTTGCTGTAAAAAAAATCAGCATTGCTAAAACTGGGCATAGAATTTCCAGTTCCTGAAATGCTTTGCATGGGACTGGATAATAAGAGTGAACATAAAAATAAAGTGCTATTATACTTTTTTTAATCAATATGAAATAAGGACCCAGACCTTTTATTTTTTATAACAAAATATATCATATATAGAAATAAGCACACTTGCTTGCTGTGTAGTTAATCTCTTATCCGCATGTGATATGTATGAAAGTGGGTTTGAAGATTTCAAAGTTGCAATGTTGTATAATAACGTAAATGTCAGTCTTTTTTATCACATAAAGCAACCGTACATGAGTGTGTATGCTATAGTATGCTATAGAAAATTGTTTATTATTCCACATTTGGAATGATATAAGGGTGAGTACATAATAGCCGAATTTTCATGATTTGGGTCAATCGTCGTGAACTAAGACCCAGTGGTCTTAAATGAGCACCTTTGCCGGCCATCAGTAAACTCCAATTGCAGAATGTGGACAGACCACTAAACAGGCTGAACTGATGGACAGAGAACCCATTAACACCAGAACCAAGGTCACCGGAATGTTTCCTTCTGTTTGTGATGGACAAATTAAGACGGGCTAACACGCACTCCAGCCCTCCCATCATGCCTCTGGGACACTCCCCCGGACTCCTCCTTTGCCCATTAACGGCTTGATTGAAAGCTATCCGAACGACCTAAACAAAAGACCCTCGCGGTTGCCACCATCTCGTCCATCCCAAAATATCAGGGACCATCATTTCCTCACATCACGGGGCTGGATGAGGCCGGGGGGAAGATTGCCCTCTGACACCAGCTAGCTATTGCCTCCCCGTAACCACAGTGTCGCGTCCAGCCGGGGACGTGTTATTTTTTTTACGTCCCCCACCATCCCCCTTGTAGTCCCGTATTAGCAGCCATTTTGAGCTCCACACTGCTATTATCCAGCTGACGCCTCTGACATGTTGATCATATACGAGAGAAAGAAAATTGATTTCCTCAGCAGCAAACGTGGTCCAATCTTCCCAAGCCAGTAATTTTACCACCACAACAAAATAAAAGGGTAATCTTGCCCCGGGAGTGAGGAGAAGAGCAGCACTCTGAAATAACCTGGCAGAGAAAAAAAGAGCTAAATAAAGGGACTGGGATGTTGATGATGAGGGTTTGAGGTGACAGACAGACAGAGGGACGTTTGTAATGTCCACCGAGCCGCCGCTACAGGCACACAGAATTCAGAATGCACTGTAATTCAGATCCATACAAAACACAACGACAGTTTTACGGGGTTTACTGTCACTCAGATGCGACTCTCTTTTGCCTCGCAGCGATTTGAGGGGCTCTAAAGAGAAAAGAGCCCTATTCTGTTATTTTAGAAAACACTTTCTGAAAATAAAATACATTTTAAGAAATAAACAGAGCCTGTAAAGTGTGATGATTATATACCAGACTGTAATATCACACCAAAGACCAGTGGCTGGTAAAAAATGAAAACGTTTTGATACATATTATTGTAAAATATATTTTCTTTGTTTATTCATTTGTTTTTCTTCTCGTCATTTAAAAAAAAAATTGTCAATTTTTGCGTAAAATTATCAATAATTTCTTTATTTGTTTTTACTTTGAAATGTTGAAAAACATCATTGTAGATATAACATCATTGTAGAAAATTAAATCCTATTTCAATGTAATTACTTATTTATATTTTCATTTATTTATTTATCGTTCCTTTGTTCATTTCATTTATTCAATTGTTTAATAATGTCTCTATAAGGTACTTTTTGTTCGTGCCTTTATTTGTCGATTTGTTTGTTTTAATGATCGCATGGATTTATAAAAACAGACTAGAACCAGTCAAACCATCTTCTCTCTCTTTCTTTTACTGTCCACCCCCCACCCCAGTGGTAGAAGGTGGTCTTTGCTCTTTGGTACTGGCGATCGCAGTGACCAAAGCAAGCAGAATCACAGGGCACAGCACTGAATCAAAGCCTGAACCACAAAGAGGAGGACGGGGGTGTGGGGGTTGTGTGGAGGTGATGACCTTGAGTATTGATCCAAACCTCCATAATTTCCATGGCTTACTGGGGCCCTTCTCCCAACCTGCTGGAGTACATTAGACCAGAAATCCATAACACGGCCCATGTTCATCCAAGCACAGGAAGAAACTGAATTAAATGTTAAAAAACAATCTGGGGCTGCAGTTAGGGCCGATTCATCATGATTCCCGTGTGTCAGGCAGGTAGCCATGACCATGGAGGATCCAGCCAATGGCCGGAGACCTCACGCCACGGAAAGACTCATTCAGACTCATCTGTCAGCACACTGGCCAAGGGAGAATTTTTAAACACTGACACAAATGCAGACATGGTCAGCAAGATCCAAAATGACTTTTGAGTAATTGGGCAAGAGAACAGCAAATCAACAACAAAACATCAACAAAGGGAAAAGTGGAGCTACTCTATATGACAGCTAATGATAGAGACCAATAATACTATGTCTCTAAGCTAAAAATCATTTTTATAATACAAGCTCAAGGTTTAGTACAAGGTTATTTAAAGCTTTACAGTATTGCCTTTCATATACGTTTCTTGTGTTTACTACAGCAACTTTTAAAAGTTATACTATTCCGTCCTTTGGATGAGACGTTAAACCGAGGTCCTGACTCTCTGTAGTCATTAAAAATCCCAGGAAGTCCTTCGAATAAGAGTAGGGGTGTAACCCCGGCATCCTGGACAAATTCGCCCATTCGCTCTGGACAAATTCGCCCATACATCATCATGGCCTCCTAATCATCCCCATATGTGCTAATTGGCTTCGTAACGCTGTCTCCTCTCCACCAATAAGCTGGTGTGTGGTGGGCGTTCTGGCGCAATATGGCTGCCGCCGTATCATCCAGGTGGATGCTGCACATTGGTGGTGGTTGAGGAGATTCTCCCCTTCCATGTAAAGCGCTTTGAGTCCCCAGAAAAGCGCTATATAAATGTAACAAATTATATTATTATTATTGTAATTTTTAATTGATTGTATTTCAATTTCAAGTCAACATCACCTAAGAAACCATTTAAAAATTGCACACATTATTCAACATGTTATTAAAACGGCTTTGAAATTCATTGAAATGATCTTGTCAAGGAAAAGCCAAATTCTGTGATGTAATTTTCTGTACAAAAGGTTAGGGTGGATCCCTGAGCTTTTATCATGTTCAGCGAGGGGCAGAGTGACATTAAAGCTCATTACAGCATTTGATCTGAAATCAATGCGAAGATGAGGACCGCTGTCTTCATGTTGCTGAGTCCAGGCTCCTTCCAAACTACATGTATTCACACCAGGATGGAATAATCACATCATTGACCAAGGATCTCCTGTACACTGTAAAACCAAATGCTCAAAATAATCAAACCGATTAAGTAATGTAAACTTAATTTCATAAAAAAGTTATACTTACTTCATTATTTTAAGTTCCTGAAACACAATTTTACTTTTAAGTAAAGTATAATGATTCTGTCACGGTCCCACCGTCTTGTTTATGAAATTCTAGTCGTGTGGTGGGATCGGGGCAGAGTCCTTAGGTTATGTGTGGAGAGAAACATATTGTTGTCCGTTTGACAATAATATACGTTCTCTCCAGTGTCTTGTCATTGGCCCCATTCCTCTCGTTTCCTTGTCATCTTCCCCTGAGTGTTTAATTACCCACACCTGCCCCGTGTCATTATCCCTTGTTTGTCTTACCTATATATACCCTCATGTTTCTTTGTCCTGTGTTCGGTCATTGTGTTTGGTGCGTGTGCTATGTGCTGTCTTGTTCTTGTCCAGCGTTAGTATTATTGCCTGTTCCTGTTGTATTGTGAGTCTAGTCAAGTAAGTCTTTTAGTGTTTAGTTATAGTTTGTCAAGTGTTTCTCAGTTTAGTCCAGTTTTAGTCAGTCTATGTTCTGTTTGAGTTGTTTCTTGTTTTCTTGATTTACCCCATCGTGGGTCTTTGTTTTGTGTTTATTTTCTGTTAAATAAAGCTTTCTGTTAACCCCTTCATCCCCGCTGCCTGCAACTGGGTTCTTTCACCAACGTGAAGGCCCCTTAATGAACACCCCCAGGTGTTCACCAAGGGGTTGACAAAAAAGACATGACAGACTGGGAACAGACAGGACAAGGAAAATCACAGAAACAAACATCAAGGGAATACAGAAAACAACAACTTAGGTTGGGGTGGACACAAAAATAAAAACATGGGAGAGGGGGGAGGGACAGACAAGGGCTGGGGGCAGTCCTAGTGGGAAAAGTCCCAGTCCCCGGCTGCCTCGAGGGCGCGGAGTCCTGGGGGACTTAGGGGGAGTCCTGGGGGGACAGTCTTTGGCCCTGGCAGTTTCCCAGGGGCCGGCTGAAGGCTGACGCCGGCTGGAAGGCCGGACGGGCTTGAGCCGGCTGGAAGGCCGGCTGGACAGGGCTTGACGCCGGCTGGAAGGCCGGCTGGACAGGCTGGCCGGCTGGACCGGTGGACGGCTGACGCCGGCTGGAAGGCCGGCTGGACAGGGCTTGACGCCGGCTGGAAGGCTGGCTGGACAGGCTTGACGCCGGCTGGAAGGCCGGCTGGACAGGGCTTGACGCCGGCTGGAAGGCCGGCTGGACAGGGCTTGACGCTGGCTAGGTGCGCCGGACTGGACACCGGACTGGACGCCGGCTGGATCACCGGACTGGACGCCGGCTGGATCACCGGA